>NC_086448.1:691206708-691494208 GCF_028390025.1 Pseudophryne corroboree
ACTCAGGTGTCTGCCCCGCAGGGGGTGACAACACATTTATAGGCATCTGCTCCGCCTCCACATAAGTCTCCTCATCAAACATGTCGACACAGCCGTACCGACACACCGCACACACACAGGGAATGCTCTTAAAGGAGACAGGACCCCACAAAAGCCCTTTGGGGAGACAGAGAGAGAGTATGCCAGCACACACCAGAGCGCTATAATAATACAGGGACTAACTGAATTATGACCCTTTACAGCTGCTTATTGTATTAAACTGCGCCCAAATTTAGTGCCCCCCTCTCTTTTTTACCCTTTCTGTAGTGTAGACTGCAGGGGAGAGTCAGGGAGCTTCCTTCCAGCGGAACTGTGAGGGAATAATGGCGCCAGTGTGCTGAGGGAGATGGCTCCGCCCCTTTTTCGGCTGACTTTTCTCCCGCTTTTTTCTGTATTCTGGCAGGGGTAATTACCACATATATAGCCTCTGGGGCTATATATTGTGGTTATTTTGCCAGCCAAGGTGATATTATTGCTGCTCAGGGCGCCCCCCCCCCAGCGCCCTGCACCCTCAGTGACCGGAGTGTGAAGTGTGTATGAGGAGCAATGGCGCACAGCTGCAGTGCTGTGCGCTACCTTGGTGAAGACTGAAGTCTTTTGCCGCCAATTTTCCGGACCATCTTCATGCTTCTGGCTCTGTAAGGGGGGCGGCGGCGCGGCTCCGGGAACGAACACCAAGGACGGGTCCTGCGGTCGATCCCTCTGGAGCTAATGGTGTCCAGTAGCCTAAGAAGCCCAAGCTAGTTGCAAGCAGGTAGGTTCGCTTCTTCTCCCCTTAGTCCCTCGATGCAGTGAGCCTGTTGCCAGCAGGTCTCACTGTAAAATAAAAAACCTAATTTAAACTTTCTTTCTAGAAGCTCAGGAGAGCTCCTAGTGTGCAACCAGCTCGGGCCGGGCACAGAAATCTAACTGAGGTCTGGAGTAGGGGCATAGAGGGAGGAGCCAGTGCACACCAGATAGTACCAAATCTTTCTTATAGAGTGCCCAGTCTCCTGCGGAGCCCGTCTATTCCCCATGGTCCTTACGGAGTCCCCAGCATCCACTAGGACGTCAGAGAAATAAGATTTTAAACCTACCGGTAAATCTTTTTCTCCTAGTCCGTAGAGGATGATGGGGACTCTGTAAGGACCATGGGGTATAGACGGGCTCCGCAGGAGACATGGGCACTATAAAGAACTTTAGAATGGGTGTGCACTGGCTCCTCCCTCTATGCCCCTCCTCCAGACCTCAGTTAGAGAAACTGTGCCCAGAGGAGACGGACAGTACGAGGAAAGGATTTTGGTAATCTAAGGGCAAGATTCATACCATCCACACCGTATAACCTGGAATATACGCAACCAGTTAACAGTATGAACAAACAGTATCAGTCAACGACTGATCTTAACTGTAACATAACCCTTACGTAAGCAAGAACTATATACAAGTCATGCAGAAATATGTCAGCACTGGGACGGGCGCCCAGCATACTCTACGGACTAGGAGAAAAAGATTTACCGGTAGGTTTAAAATCTTATTTTCTCTTACGTCCTAGAGGATGCTGGGGACTCCGTAAGGACCATGGGAATTATACCAAAGCTCCAAACCGGGCGGGAGAGTGCGGATGACTCCGCAGAACCGATTGAGCAAACATGAGGTCCTCATCAGCCAGGGTATCAAAATTGTAGAATTTAGCAAAAGTGTTTGAACTCGACCAAGTAGCTGCTCGGCAAAGCTGTAAAGTCTGTTGTGTGAATTTAGCTGAAAACTTCTTACAAGCATATAGCTTCTGTGAAGCTTTTGAAGAAGTGCTCCTGCCTGTCATCCTGTCAAAGTCAGACCACACACACACAATATAAACAGAAAAAATCTTTAGAGAAGGGAGAGCATACAGGAGAGGGCCAGTCACAACCGCCCTATAATAGCTACAGAACGCTGCAACTACAACAGGTGTCTCTGTATAGATCTAAACTTACACCCTTCTCTATCTCCCCCCGTAACTCACGCTACTAGATGTCCCTACGTGGTGAGTGAAAAGATGGCCGTCGCCTCGTGGACAGGAAACCAGCCTGTAATGGCGCTGCAATGTTGGGAAGGAGAAGCCACCCGGAGCAAAGCTCCGCCCCCCTGCTCCAATTTTAAACCTGCACAAGAAGTTTAACGTGCAGCTGCGGCGGTGTAGTACCGCGGCGTGTAGCCAGACGCCGCACTAGCGCAGGGGAGGGTGCCCTCTAGGAAGTACTGATCCCGGAGACTCTGCTAGTCAGAGCTCCGGGCTATACTCAACCCCTGCCAAGCTGAAATGGCTGGGCACAGGCTGTGAGGACCTAACAGGACGCTGCATTCAACTACTAGGAATTACCTCCATGACTGATGTCCTAGTAGCCAGGAGCTCTGGCTGCAGACTAAAGAAAGCTGTGCCAGAGTCCCACCGTCAGCTCCAGCGGCGCAGACAGACAGGGGCAGTAGGCTGCCTGTCTGTCTCAGTCTTCTTAGATAGTAAAAAAAAAAAAAAATCTCTGGAGAAGCCCAGAGAGAGGACCGGCTCCCTCGGGCACATTTCTCAAACTGGTCTGTGGGAAGAGGGGGCATAGAGGGGAGGAGCCAGTCACTATTCTAAACAATTTAAAGTGCCAGGCTCCCACTGGACCACCATCTATACCCCACCGTAAAGATCCTCCAGTGTCCCTTAGTGGATGAAGGAGAAATTACACTTTTTTTGTTCTTTTCAACAGTATTTAGAAATGTCAGCTGTATTTGTATTTTCTACAGACTACCCATTAAGACATGACAGAAGAAAAATCGGTTATTGAAACGGGCTGAAGGTTGTATAAGGTCATTATTGTCAAGCCTCACCAATGATAGTCATATTCAATTAAAAAGAAATGAACCTCCACTTTCCTCTACAAAACCTGTAGCAGTCTTAGACAAACTTGCCAGCTCTCTGCAGTCTGTAGAATAAGATTTTAATTACCTACCAGTAAATCCTTTTCTCGTAGTCCGTAGAGGATGCTGGGGTCCACATTAGTACCATGGGGTATAGACAAGTCCCTTGGGAGCCATGGGCACAAGAGTTTAATAGTGTGGGCTGGCTCCTCCCTCTATGCCCCTCCTACCAGACTCGGTCTAGAAACTGTGCCCGAGGAGACGGACATACTTCGAGAGAAGGAATTACACAGATAGTGGTGAGATTCACACCAGCTCACACATCACAACAGAAAACCAAGCTAACCAGCTTGAATTAAGTCAGCAACGGCTGAACATTACTGAACCAAGTAACAAGGCAGTACTGAACCAAGTAACAAGGCAGTACTGAACCAAGTAACAACTGCAGGAAAACGAAGCGGTGAGCGGGCGCCCAGCATCCTCTCTGGACTTCGAAAAAAGGATTTACCGGCAGGTAATTAAAATCCTATTTTCTCTTACGTCCTAGAGGATGCTGTGGTCTACATTAGTACCATGGGGATGTACCAAAGCTCCCAGAATGGGAGGGAGAGCGCAGAGTCTCCTGCAGAACAGATTGGCCTCTGAGGACCTTAAGTTTGGTCAAAGTATCGAACCTGTAGAACTTAGCAAACATGTTCGACCCTGACCAAGTAGCCGGTCAGCAAAGCTCTAAAGCCGAGACTCCCCGGGCAGCCGCCCAGGAAGAACCCACCTTACGAGTAGAGTGGGATTTAACAGATTTTGGACACGGCAATCCTACTGTAGAATAAGCATGCTGGATAGTGAACCTGATCCAGCGAGAAATCGTCTGCGTTGAAGAAGGATACCCAATTTTGTTGGGATCATAAAGGACAAACAGAGAGTCCGACTTTCTGTGACGAGAAGATCTCTTCACATAAATCATTAAAGACCTCACAACATCCAAGGACTTTGAGGTAAATGAGGAGTCAGTAGCCACTGGCATCACAATAGGTAGGTTGATATGAAAAGCCAACACAACCTTCGGAAGAAACTGCCGACGCGTCCTGAGCTCAGCTCTATCGTCATGAAAAATTAAGGAGGGGCTCTTGCAGGACAATGCCCCCAGTTCTGACACACGTCTAGCAGATGCTAATGCCAACAGTGTGACAGCCTTCCAAGTAAGAAACTTGACCTCAACCTCCTGTAAAGGCTCAAACCAATCCGATTCCAGGAACTGCAACACCACGTTAAGATCCCAAGGTGCCGTAGGAAGCACATAGGGGAGTTGGATGTGCAGAACCCTTTTCAAGAAAGTCTGAACCTCAGGGAGGGAAGCCAATTGTTTCTGGAAAAAAATGGACAAAGGCCAAAATCTGGACTTTAATGGAGCCCAAACGCAAGCCCACATCCACACCCGCTTGCAGGAAGAGGAGACACCGCCCAAGTTGAAACTCCACCGTAGGAAACTTCTTGGATTCACACCAAGATACATTTTATCCAAATTCGATGGTAATGTTGAGACGTTACTCCTTTCCTAGCCTGTATCAGGGTAGGAATAACCTTATTCGGAATGACTTTCCTAGCTAAAATCTGGCGTTCAACCTCCATACCGTCAAACGTAGCCGTGGTAAGTCTTGATAAGCGAACGGCCCCTGTTGCAGAAGGTCCTCTCGAAGAGGAAGAGGCCTCGGATCTTCGAGCAGTAACCCCAGAAGATCCGCGTTCCAAGCCCTTGTTGGCCAGTCCGGAGCAATGAGGATCGCCTGAACTCTTGATCTTTTTATAAGTTTGAGAATCCTTGGGATGAGAGGAAGTGGCGGGAACACATACACTGACTTGAACACCCACGGAGTCACCAGTGTGTCCGCCACTGCCGTGGGTGTCGCGACCTGGAACAGTACCTGCGAAGCTTCATGTTGAAGTGGGATGCCATCATGTCTATGTGAGGTACCCCTCAAAGACTTGTCACCTCTGCGAACACCTCCAGATGGAGGCCCCACTCCCCTGGATGGAGATCGTGTCTGCTGAGGAAGTCCGCTTCCCAGTTGTCCACGCCCGGAATGAAGATTGCTGACAGCGCCATCGCATGCTTTTCTGCCCAGAGGAGGATCTTTGTCACCTCTGCCATTGCAGCTCTGCTCTTCGTTCCGCCTTGTCGGTTTATGTAAGCCACCGTCGTTACATTGTCTGACTGCACCTGAATGGACTGATCTTGCTCAAGATGGGCCGCTTGTAGAAGACCGTTTTACACGGCTCTTAGTTCCAGAATGTTTATCGGAAGGATGGATTCCAGACTTGACCATCTTCCTTGGAAGTTTTCCCTTGGGTGACCGCGACTCAACCTCTGAGACTTGCATCCATGGTTAGAAGGATCCAGGTCTGAATCCCGAACCGGCGGCCCTCGAGAAGGTGAGACATTTGTAGCCATCACAGGAGGGAAATCCTGGCTTTCGGCAACAGACGTATCCTCTGATGCATGTGCAGGCGAGATCCCAACCACTTGTCTAGGAGATCCAGTTGGAAGGACCGTGCATGAAATCTTCCGTACTGTAGAGCCTCGTAAGAGACAACCATCTTCCCCAGCAGGTGAATGCACTGATGAACCGATACCCGGGCAGGCTTCAAGACATCCTGGACCATTGATTGTATCACCACTGCCTTTTCCACCAGTAGAAACACCCTCTGCACTTGAAAGACAATCTCCTTGTCGGCTCCAAATGTGACTTTGGTAGATTCAGGATCCATCCATGATCCCTGAGTAGTGAGAGCAATGTTCTGCAACAACTTTTCCCTGGAAGACGCTTTTATCAGTAGATCGTCCAGATATGGAATTATGTCCACTCCCTGCTTGAGGAGGAGCAGCTTCATCTCTGCCATTACCTTGGTGAACACCCTCGGTGCCGTGGATAGGCCAAATGGCAGTGCCTGGAACTGATAGTGACAGTCCAACAGCGCAAATCTGAGATAAGCCTGGTGAGGCAGCCAAATCGGAATGTGGAGGTACGCATCTTTGATGTCCAGGGATACCAGAAATTCCCCCTCCTCCAGACCTGAGATCACCGCTCTCAGAGACTCCATCTTGAACTTGAATTCCCTCAAATAGGGGTTTAAAGATTTCAGGTTCAATATCGGTCTGACCGAACCGTCCAGTTTCGGTACCACAAACAGGTTTGAGTAGTAACTCTTGGTTTCCAGATAAGGTGGAACTGGAACAATGACATTTGCCTTTTCCAATTTTTGAATGGCTTCCTGTAGGATAGCCCTTTCTGTCTGCAAAGCTGGTAAGCCTGATTTGAAAAATCTGTGAGGTGGGAGATCTTGAAACTCCAGTCTGTAGCCCTGGGACACAATATCTTGTACCCAGGGGTCTACTATAGGGGGGTTTCCCACTTTTTCCTATTCTCTTCAGGGAAAGGAAAAGCAACGAGAACACTCTTTAGGATCTGGAATTTTTTCTCTGGGTTTTCCCAGGATTTTTCAAACAATGCGTTTAATTCCTTAGACGCAGGGAATGTAAGGGAGGCTTTCTTATGGTCTGTAAAGTAAGCCTCCTCGACCTGTTCAGGTATCTTGTCTGTAATGTGTAAAACGTCCCTAATGGCCTCATTCATGAGTTGCACCCCCTTAGCAAGGGATGCCTTCCCCTCCCCCCCCCCCCCCCAGTATATCCCCATCCCCGTCGGTAACCGTGTCGACCTGCATAATCTGGGCAAGGGCACGCTTTTTGGGGAATATACCAGTGGATTTTGATGATGCAGTGGGAGCAGAAAACGACAAAACCTCTACAGATTTTTTTAAAACCTGTGTTTCAGTCTCATTATGAGCTATCCTAGATGAAATCAGGGATATCATTCCCTTAATAGAAGCCACCCATTGGGGTTCGGATTCAGAAGGCTGAGACAGTATATTGCATTCCCGAGTAGAAGGAATTGACTCTTCTGGAGAAGATACACACTCTGCAGCATAAGATACAGAGTCCCTAGATATGGTAATGTGAGATATATTACATACATACACACACACACACACACACACACACACACAAGGGAAAATGTCAGACACAGTTTCCCCAAAGTACTTTCAGAGAAAAAGAGAGAGTTAAGTAGTCAGCACACACAGCGCCCCAGTAGGCAGTTATATAATAAAAGCCTGGCGCTGACTGAGTAACCTTAATAGACTACACAGTACTATAATGTGAATAAACACTCTTCCCCCCCTTCTAAAACCCCCTGGTACCGCACAGGATAACTGGAGTTAAGTGGAGGGCAGCGCTCCCTGTCAGCGTCTCTGTAGTGTGATCTGCAGGGAGAAAATGGCGATGCTGAGTGCTCTGAGGAGAAGCTCCGCCCCCTGTAATGGCACGTCTTCTTGCACTTCTAGAGATTATACTGGCCTGAGGTAATGGCGGCTAGCAGCAGTACAGAGTCCCTGATAGCAATAGTTACCAGTATTTAGGGTATTGTGCTGGCCCAGGGCGCCCCTCACTGTACCCCTGATCCCTCCGGAGCGCAGCCTTATAGCGCTGGGCTCCCACCCTTGTGCTGCCATTCTTGCCGGTGACCCGCTTATTGGGGCACCGGCATCCTACTCACCACCTTGATCTTCTGGCTCTGTTAGGGGGTGGCGGGAGTGAGCGGTCGCCTCGGGGGCTAGCGATCATCACCCTCATGAGCTCAGTGTCCTGTGAGCGGAGATAGGGGCCATTAACCTCTAGGGTTGGATCCTACACCCCCCATAAGTCCCACGAAGCAGGGAGGCTGTTGCCAGCAGCCTGCCTGTACCTAACTCTTTAAAAAAAAAAAAAAAAAAAAAAAAGAACTCCTAGGAGCGCCCCTAGCTGTGACCGGCTCCTCCTGGCACATTTTCTAAACTGAGTCTGGTAGGAGGGTCATAGAGGGAGGAGCCAGCCCACACTAAACCTCTTAAAGTGCCCATAACTCCCAAGGGACCCGTCTATACCCCATGGTACTAATGTGGACCCCAGCATCCTCTAGGACATAAGAGAAAAAAAGTTAAATCACAAAGATCTATCATGTGGTACTGAAGCATTAGCTGTAATGGGTTTATAAATAACAAAAGGCACTTTACAGTCAGTCATTCTTTAAACTTTTGTGATCACTAATCTTGCTCGAAAAGGCTTCTTTCATGAACAAAGTAGAAATTGTTACCCCACAGAACCAAATTACCCCACAGTGCGATGTGTGCTGAGCGTGCGGGGGTAGACGGGGGGGCCGCTCATTTCACCCAGCGTGTGAAGTGAGCGACCTGCTAGATTGGCCTGCATGCAGGCCAATCTAGCAGTAGCGATGCGCATCGCTATCGCTGTGAGGGCTACACACGAAGCGATCATGCTTAAAATCTAAGCAATCTAGTCAGATTGCTTAGATTTTAAGCAGCGATCGCTCCGTGAGTACCCCCCTTAAGGAGCTGACTGCTTGGTGCGTTATCACCTTCCAGTTATCACTGCTTTATCCATTCTCCAGGCTTAATACATCTGCCCTACCGTCTGGGAACCACAGCTTTACACCAAAATACTGTGATGTATTTTATGATGGGTTTAACATGTCATTGTTTAGGAGTTTTCCACCATCCTAAAGAAAACTTGGTTTTACAAGTAGCTATCAACGGTAAGTGCAACTTATGGGCACTACACAGGCAAGAACACTGAACGATATGAACGTTCATATCGTTCAGTGTATATACAGCAACGATGAACGATGCGCGGCCCTGAGCTCGTTCATCGTTGGTGCCGGGTCGCTTATGCATGCAGGCCAATATGGACAATCTCGTCCATATTAGCATGCAGTGCTATGGAGCCGGGCGACGGGGGGAGTTAAGAAACTTCACTCCCCCCGTCGAATTCCCCCCCCCCCCCCCTCCACCGCCAGGTTGCCCATATCCGCCGTCGGGCAGCTCGGCAGTGGATCGCCTGATGTGTAGGGGGCATTAGTCACAACGCAGCTAGGACGCACGAGGAGATTGTGCTGATTAATTTGATATATGACATTTGTATTTTGTGTGTGGCTGAGTCTGTATACAAAGCAGAACAGAGCTTGTATTGGAAAAAAGCTGCTGCTGCTGCTACATTGTTGCACTTTGCATACAGATTCAGAGACTCAAGGGGGGTACACACGGAGAGATCAGTGCTTAATTTCTAAGCAATCTGATCTCTCCTGTGTCTATGCCCACAGCTATAGCGATGCGTGGCGCTATTGCCGGCTCTAGTTCTAGTCTGGTAGCTCACTACACCGCTGTGTGAAGTGAGCCCCCCCTCGTTCAGCACACATCGCGCGGAGTGGGAGGAGAGATGTGTGCTGAGCAGTCTGTGCGAGATCGCTCAGCACACATCTCTACGTGTCGTCGTCCCCCCCTTCAGTCACACTCAGGTGTACAAGTACCAAATTAATCAGCACATTCTCCTCCTGCGACCTAGTCGCAATCAGGGCCAGATCCAGGCACATACCTTAGGCCAGCTACTAAGTGCACCCGGCCAATTCTAATGTAGTGCCGGCCATGACCTGGCGCCATATTTGAAATAGCAGACTTCAGTGAGGGACAGGAGAAGCGAGCGCTGTGCTCTCCTCCCCTCAGACACAAGCAGTGGCGGCGGAAGTCCAGGAGTGGTGAGCACTACGTGTATTTGGCACTATGCTGGGGGCATTACGTGCATCTGTATCTTAATATAATAAACAGTTCAAGGCCACGCACACTTTCCCTGGAAAACATGTGCCTTCTGCTCGTGCAGGGGAGGGGGGCGGGTGATTCAAAAAATCGTGCACACGGTGCTAGCAGGACTGGAGCAACTAAGCCACATTTTCTACAAAAAGACACGATGCTAAAAGATTCTAACGCGACCTGGGGTGCCAGGAGGTGGCTGTTTGGCGTGACTGCAGCAAAGATGTATGAGAACACATCTTAAGTCAATGTGGGTTATGCGCGTGTATGTTAGGGAATTCAGACTAATCTCCAAGTGTGCAATATGGTGGCTCTACAATATAAACAATAATAATAAAATATAGAGAATGAGATCAGCACAACAGGGACACCTCTTCTAGTTTGACAGAACTGTACTGCTGACAGTAAGACTGTGTAATTCACGAGTGTCCCGGTTTAAAGGGAGCGTATGGCACGCCTAATTATAAAGCTTGTCATAACACTCTTGGACAGAAATGTCTGAAAATTCCGGCTTTTACACGGCATTTCAGTGCCGGGTCGCTATACCGGTCTCTAGCTTGACCCCCCTTTCACACAGACAAGCAAATTACCGGGTCAAAAATTTCTACCCAGTAATTTGAAGATCAACACAGGTATTTCGTATGTGTGAAAAGTGTCAACCCGAGTCAACCGACCTGGTAAATTCCTGGGTCGAACTCCCGGGAATTTCAACCCGGGTTCACCCTTTCACACAGAAAAAAGACCCTTGTTTATCGGCAATTTACCAGGTAGAAAGTATTTACCCGGTGCGTTCACTTTCTGTGTGAAAGGGGTATAAGAGGCATATTTTCAGTCACAGTTACCATTTAGGTGTCGCATTGCGAAGGGGATGAGTTGGTGGCATTTCTACGCCGTTTCAATGACACTTCATCTCACCGCCATCACAGCCTGACCTCACCTCCTGCAGGTCTGCGTACAAACATTTACAAGTTAGGAATTTCATATGGGACATACTAAAAGGAATGACACTCTGGTCTGC
The DNA here is from genome assembly GCF_028390025.1 of Pseudophryne corroboree. NCBI lineage: Eukaryota > Metazoa > Chordata > Amphibia > Anura > Myobatrachidae > Pseudophryne > Pseudophryne corroboree. The sequence continues at coordinate 691,217,324 of NC_086448.1, forward strand.
ATAAATGGAATGCCGCGTCATTCTGGATTTATAATATGTGACATCACCTTAGGAAGAAGTGTGCTGAAGATATAGTTCATAAGTTTAAGATTTTTGGAAATATATATAAATGTTCAATCTACTCCCATTATAGTCAATTGGCATTCCATTTATGCAGACCAGAGTGTCATTCCTTTTAGTATGTCCCATATGAAATTCCTAAGTGGTGGAAATGCGGGAGGAGCACTGTACTCTCAACAATATACTCGCAGATACCACTACAACACTATCTGCATCACTAAGTGCCTTTAAAATGTAAATGCAGTGAGGAAAATAATTATATATAACAAAAAAACGCTGACTGACTGACATACATTACAGTGTGTGTGTGTGTTAATTGAAGAGGTAAGACAGAGCCAGGGCCAGGCAGCTACTCCCACACGCACGCACACTCAGCCCCGGAGCGTGTCCTTCCACACAGAGACCGGCTAACAGGACATAACGTGGCCCCACATGGGCTACACGTCGCTGGTGACGTTCCCCACGAGAAGAGGAAACAGACACTCACCGATTACGGCTCCAGGCCTCTCCGGCAGCAGCCCGGGTTCACCTCTAGCGACACCGATCGCTAATTGGCTGACAGCAAGACACATTCCAACTATCCAATCGTTAGCCTCGTTCTAGCAGTGGGCTGTGATTGGTTAGTTGATTGGACTGGTCTGACACAATCTGCCATGTTTAGCGTGGGCAGATCATCATCATCCGTCCACAGGGCGAGAGTCGCGGTTAATGAAGAAGATAATTAGTAACTAGTATGATGATTATTAATTTGGCGGACAGAGAAGCGTGTTGTCGTCCAGAGATAGCATGACTCCCTGTTCAAAGTATATTTTAAAATTACAATAAATACATAATAAATGCATAAAAAGTGCAGAATACATATATTATTTGGGTAATTATGCCTTATATCTTCTGTAGGTGGTTAGTGTCCTCTTTGTGCCTGTAGATGTTACCAGGTGTATATTGGTGAAGCCATGCTCTCTGTAGTCAGGCATTGCAGCACTAACAATTTCTGGTTACATAATACCCTGTTCCCAAAACCTGCAACAGGAAACCTGAGGAGGATTGGTGATGGACATTTAATAATTTTAAATAATTAAGTTACAGTCTCCAATCTTTAAGGAAGATAGGACAGTCAATAAAAAACATTGCCCCTCTGTGATCGAGTGAAAAAATGGGTGGGTACCAGGGACCCCACTCTTTAAAACTTGGGGTCCTGGTCTGCTATTTCTGGGTCCCATCATTCATTATGAGGGGTGAGGGAAGGTAGCAGTTGGGACAGTGCTGGGGTCAAGTGGCAACTTGGGCAGTGCTGGGGGCAGGGAGCAGTTGGGGTAGAGGGAGTTAAGGGCAAGCATCAGTTAGGGTAGAGTTGTGGGTAGAGGCAGGGGGGAGTTGGGCTAGAGGGGAGTAAGGGCAAGCATCAGTTAGGGTAGAGCTGTGGGTAGAGGCAGGGGGGAGTTGGGGTAGAGGGGAGTAAGGGCAGTCAGTGCTGGGGTTAAGGGGGGGATAAGTGCAGACAGCAGTTGGGATAGTGCTGGGGAGCAAGGACGGGTCTAGAGGTAGGCAGGGTTAGGAAGGGGACAAGGGTTTGTAGCAGTACTAGAGGGGGGCAGGAGGGGATTAAAGGCAGGCAGTGTCGGGGGTAGGCGCAGGGACGTGCGGTGAGCTAAATGGCTCAGGAGGCACTGGCTAGCACCAGAGACAGATTTACACGTAGTATATGAGCCAAAGAGTACATGTGGGCATTATACACAGGTGCAGTAGTATAAACTCCTGGAAATTTTGTGAGTTTTGATCATAGATGTTCGAAAAAGATAGGAAGGTGAAGCACTGCCTCACCTGCCATAGACTTTTGCTCCAGAGTTTTGGCTAGAAATATGATTAGAATAATGCAAAGAAGATATGTCACACATTCTATTTTTCATATATGTTATACAGTCAAAACTCTGGCACAAACGTTACTATGACAGGAAAGGCTCTGCCTCACCCTACCGCAAGTCACTGGGGTATGGAGGGGGTAAGGTTAGATAGCAGCTTAAACTGGTAGTAGCATTATTTTTGTTAGCCAACACCGTACTCCTCACCCCCACCTGCCCCCCATCATGCTGCTATATTTCTCTTACGTCCTAGAGGATGCTGGGGACTCCGTAAGGACCATCGGGGGGGGGGGTATAGACGGGCTCCGCAGGAGATATGGGCACTATAAAGAACTTTAGAATGGGTGTGCACTGACTACTCCCTCTATGCCCCTTCTCCAGACCTCAGTTAGTTCCTGTGCCCAGAGGAGATTGGGTGCATTACAGGGGAGCAGAGCCGGTAGAAGCCGGGTGAGTATAAGAAGAAAAGAAGACTTCAAGGCGGCAGAAGACTTCAGATCTTCACTGAGGTAAGCGCGCAGCGGTAACGCTGCACGCCATTGCTCCCACACACTACACACACTAGCGAGCACTGATGGGTGCAGGGCGCAGGGGGGGGGCACCCTGGGCAGCAATAAAAACCTCTAATTCTGGCATTATAAGGTTAGACACTGCGGAGGCAGCAATTCTATAAATCCCCCGCCAGTTTGTGATATTTTGAGCGGGACCGAAGCCCGCCGCTGGAGGGGGCGGAGCTTGGTCTCTCAGCACTAACCAGCGCCATTTTCTCCACAGAGATCTGCAGAGAAGCTGGCTCCCCGGTCTCTCCCCTGCTGAACACGGTGACAAAGGGCTGAAAAGAAGAGGGGGGGCACTTCTAAGACGCAGTAAGTGTATTAACACAGTGATTAAGATAAAAGCGCTATTATCTGGGAGATTATTTTCCAGTGTCAGTTGGCGCTGGGTGTGTGCTGGCATACTCTCTCTCTGTCTCTCCAAAGGGCCTTATTGGGGAACTGTCTCCTTATAACTATATCCCTGTGTGTGGGGGGGTGTCGGTACGAGTGTGTTGGCATGTCTGATGCGGAAGGCTCAGCTAAGGAGGAGGTGGAGCAGATGATTGTGGTGTCTCCGTCGGCAACGCCGACTCATGATTGGATGGACATGTGGAATGTTTTAAATGCCAATGTGACCTTATTACATAAGAGATTGGACAAAGCAGAGGCCAGAGAAAAAGCTGGGAGTCAATCCACCACTTCGACTGGGTCACAGGACCCTTCTGGGTCTCAAAAACGTCTCCTATCCCAAATAGCAGACACTGATACCGACACGGATTCTGACTCCAGTGTCGACTACGATGATGCGAGGTTACACCCAAGGGTGGCCAAAAGTATTCATTATATGATTATTGCAATAAAAGATGTTTTGCATATCACAGATGACCCCCTCGGTCCCTGACACGAGGGTGCGCATGTATAAGGAAAAGAAACCTGAGGTAACCTTTCCCCCATCCCATGAGCTTAACGTGTTATTTGAAAAAGCTTGGGAAACTCCTGATAAAAAACTGCAGATTCCCAAAAGGATTCTTATGGCGTATCCTTTCCCTGCACAGGACAGGGTACGTTGGGAATCCTCACCCAGGGTGGACAAGGCTTTAACGCGCCTGTCCAAGAAGGTGGCGCTACCGTCTCCGGACACGGCAGCCCTCAAGGATCCTGCTGATCGCAGACAGGAAACTACTTTAAAGTCTATTTATGCGCATACAGGTGCTTTGCTCAGACCGGCAATAGCATCGGCATGGGTGTGTAGTGCAGTTGCAGCTTGGACAGATACCTTGTCAGCTGACCTTGATACCCTAGACAGGGATACCATTTTATTGACCTTAGGCCACATTAAAGACGCAGTCTTATATATGAGAGACGCTCAAAGAGACGTTGGGCTGCTGGGTTCGAGAGCCAACGCCATGGCGATTTCTGCTAGGCGAGCCCTGTGGACCCGCCAATGGACGGGTGATGCCGACTCAAAGAAGCATATGGAGGTTTTGCCATACAAAGGTGACGTTTTATTTGGGGAAGGTCTCGCGGACCTGGTTGCCACAGCTACAGCGGGTAAATCTACCTTTTTGCCTTTTGTTCCCCCACAGCAAAAGAAAACTCCACAATATCAGATGCAGTCCTTTCGGTCACATAAGTCCAGAAGAGGTCGGGGCTCATCTTTCCTCGCCAGAGGTAAGGGTACAGGAAAGAGCACCTGATCCAGCTAGTTCCCAGGAGCAGAAGTCGTCCCCGGCTTCTACTAAATCCACCGCATGACGCTGGGGCTCCACTGAGGGAGTCCGCACCGGTGGGGGCACATCTTTGACTCTTCAGCCAGGTCTGGGTTCTGTCAGACGTGGATCCTTGGGCGATGGATATTGTATCCCAAGGCTACAAACTGGAATTCGAAGAGGTGCCCCCTCGCCGATTTTTCAAGTCGGCCTTGCCAGCTTCTTCCCCAGAGAGGGAAGTAGTGTTCGCTGCAATTCAAAAGCTGTGTCAACAGCAAGTGATTGTCAAGGTTCCCCTAGTCCAACAGGGGAAAGGGTACTATTCGACCCTGTTCGTGGTCCCAAAGCCGGATGGTTCGGTCAGACCCATTTTAAATCTAAAATCCCTAAACCTGTACTTGAAAAATTTCAAATTCAAGATGGAATCGCTCCGGACTGTGATCTCCAGTCTGGAAGGGGGGGATTTTATGGTGTCACTCGACATAAAGGATGCATACCTTCATGTCCCCATATATCCTCCTCATCAGGCGTACCTGAGATTCGCTGTACGGGACTGTCATAACCAGTTTCAGACGTTGCCGTTTCGGCTTTCCACGGCCCCGAGGATTTTCACCAAGGTGATGGCGGAGATGATGGTGCTCCTGCACAGGCAGGGAGTCACAATTATCCCATAACTGGACGATCTCCTGATAAAAGCAAGATCGAGAGATCAATTGCAGAAGAGCGTGTCGCTCTCCCTGAGAGTGCTACAACAATACGGTTGGATTCTCAATCTGCCAAAGTCACAATTGATTCCAACGACTCAACTATCATTTCTAGGCATGATTCTGGACACAGAACAGAAGAGGGTTTTTCTCCCGAGGGAAAAAGCCCAGGACCTCCAGAACATGGTCAGAGACTTGCTAAAACCAAAAAGAGTGTCTGTTCATCAATGCACTCGAGTTCTGGGGAAAATGGTGGCAGCCTACGAGGCCATCCCCTTCGGCAGGTTTTATGCAAGGACGTTTCAGTGGGACCTCCTGGACAAGTGGTCAGGGTCCCATCTACTAATGTGTCTCTCCTGTGGTGGCTGCAAAGTGCTCACCTTCTAGAAGGTCGCAGGTTCGGCATTCAAGACTGGGTTCTGGTGACCACGGACGCGAGCCTCCGAGGATGGGGAGCAGTCACACAAGGAAGAAATTTTCAGGGGCTATGGTCAAGCCGGGGGCTTGTCTACACATCAATGTACTGGAATTGAGGGCCATATACAACGGCCTACGACAAGCGACCTACCGGTTCTGATTCAATCAGACAATGTCACAGCCGTGGCTCATGTAAACCGCCAAGGCGGGACAAGGAGCAGAGTGGCAATGGCGGAAGCCACCAGGATTCTTCGCTGGGCGGAAAATCACGTTAGCGCTCTGTCAGCGGTCTTCATTCCGGGAGTGGACAACTGGGAAGCAGACTTCCTCAGCAGACACGATCTCCATCCAGGAGAGTGGGGACTTTATCAAGACGTTTTTACAGAGATAACAAGTCTTTGGGGAATTCCTCACATAGACATGATGGCGTCACGCCTCAACAAGAAGCTTCGGAGGTATTGTGCCAGGTCAAGGGACCCTCAGGCAGTAGCGGTAGACGCCCTGGTGACACCTTGGGTGTTTCAGTCGGTCTATGTGTTCCCCCCTCTTCCTCTCATCTCAAAAATATTGAGAATCATAAGACAAAAAAGAGTGTAATCAATCCTCATTGTTCCAGATTGGCCTCGAAGGGCCTGGTATTCAGATCTTCAGGAGATGCTCACAGAAGATCCATGGCCTCTTCCTCTCAGGGAGGACCTGTTACAACAGGGGCCCTGCGTGTTCCAAGACTTACCGCGGTTACGTTTGACGGCATGGCGGTTGAACACCGAATCCTAGCTGGGAAAGGTATTCCGGAGGAAGTCATCCCTACTCTGATAAAGGCTAGGAAGGAGGTGACGGCAAAACATTATCACCGTATCTGGAGGAAATATGTTTCTTGGTGTGAAGCCAAGAATGCTCCTACGAAAGATTTCCATCTGGGCCGTTTTCTCCACTTTCTACAGACAGGAGTGGATATGGGCCTAAAATTAGGCTCCATTAAGGTACAGATTTCGGCCCTGTCTATTTTCTTTCAGAAGGAATTGGCTTCTCTCCCAGAAGTCCAGACTTTTGTAAAGGGAGTGCTGCACATCCAGCCTCTTGGGACCTTGGGACCTTAACTTGGTGTTGCGGTTCCTGAAGTCTTACTGGTTTGAACCTCTTCAAACGGTTGAATTGAAATTTCTCACTTGGAAGGTGGTATGTTGTTGGCCTTGGCATCTGCAAGGCGGGTGTCCGAATTGGCGGCCTTGTCTCAAAAGAGCCCCTATTTGACCTTCCATGTGGATAGAGCAGAGTTGAGGACTCGTCCTCAATTTTTGCCAAAGGTGGTTTCTTCATTTCATATGAACCAACCTATTGTGGTGCCTGTGGCTGCGGGTGACTTGGAGGATTCCAAGTCCCTGGATGTAGTCAGGGCCTTAAAAATCTATGTAGCCAGGACGGCTCGGGTTAGGAAAACAGAAGCACTGTTTGTCCTGTATGCAGCCAACAAAGTTGGTGCTCCTGCTTCGAAGCAGACTATTGCTCGCTGGATCTGTAACACGATTCAGCAGGCTCATTCTACGGCGAGTTTGCCGTTAACAAATTCAGTAAAGGCCCATTCCACTAGGAAGGTGGCCTCTTCTTGGACGGCTGCCCGAGGCGTCTCGGCTTTACAGCTTTGCCGAGCAGCTACCTGGTCAGGTTCAAACACTTTTGCAAAGTTCTATAAGTTTGATACCCTGGCTGATGAGGACCTTGCGTTTGCTCAGTCGGTGCTGCATAGTCGTCTGCACTCTCCCGCCCGGTCTGGAGCTTTGGTATGAACCCCATGGTCCTTACGGAGTCCCCAGCATCCTCTAGGACGTAAGAGAAAATAAGATTTTAAACCTACCGGTAAATCTTTTTCTCCTACGTCCTAGAGGATGCTGGGGACTCCAAAAGGACCATGGGGTATAGACGGATCCGCAGGAGCTTGGGCACACTATAAAGACTTAAAACTGGGTGTGAACTGGCTCCTCCCTCTATGCCCCTCCTCCAGACCTCAGTTAGACTTTGTGCCCAGAAGTGAATGGACACACACTAGGTGAGCTCTCCTGAGTTTCTCTGAAAGACTTTATGTTAGGTTTTTTATTTTCAGGGAGACCTGCTGGCTACAGGCTCCCTGCAGCGTGGGAGTGAGGGGGGAGAAGCAGGACCTACTTCTGTGAGTTTCAAGGCTCTGCTTCTCGGCTACTGCACACCATTAGCTGCAGAGGGTTCGATCACTTGGTGCGCCTAGCTGCTCGTTCCCGGAGCCACGCCGTCACCCCCTCACAGAAGCCAGAAGAAAGAAGTCGGGTGAGTATGAGAAGAACAGAAGACTTCAGTGACGGCAGAAAACTTCAGTAACGGAGGTACAGTGGTAGTGCTGCGCTCCATGCTCCCACACACCAACGGCACTCACAGGGTGCAGGGCGCCCTGGGCAGCAGTTACTGGGTTTTCCAAAAGGGGCTGACACAAAGTGGATTAGTGCCTGGGCACTGTAGTCCTACCCCCGTCAGAGAATACCCAACCTACCCCCCCCCCCCCCCCCCCCCCCCCCCCCCCCTGCACAGCCAGCTTCCCAGGCTTATTCAGGAGGGATATATATATATATATATATATTTTTATTAATGTTATTAACATTATTCTGGGGCCGGGGTTTTTGGCGCTCGTTCCCACCACCCCCCCCTCTCCCCCCGCCCGGCAGCTCAGTGTGGCGCATTGCGCGCCGTTGCCTGGCCGCCACTAAGCTTCCTGCCTAGCGCGCCCGACGGGGCCGAGGCGCTTCGCCCCGGACCCCGCCAGCATGCTCCCACAGCACGCCGGTCTCCGAAGGAGCCGAGACGGAGGGAGCACAGCGGGCAGGTAAGCGGTAGCGGGCGGCTCCGGGGCTCCGTGTATCGGACCCCGCCGGCGGTTGCAGCGCACTGTGCGCTAGTTGTTCAGCAGGCCCCATAGGTGCAGGGCGCTGGGGGGGGAGCGTCCTGGGCAGCATTTCTAAATTTTCCCTAGCGGGGGATTATGCCCGGATTCCGGGTGTCTTCACCCGCCGGGGCACCATAACATGAGCACTGCGCTCAGGGGCTCCCACACACCAACAGTTCCGTGGGTGCGGGGCGCAGGGGGGGGCGCCCTGGGCTGCATGTAGTATTGTATATATTATATACATGAGATATAGCCCTGTATACCTTAAATGCATTAAGGTCCCCGTCAAAATTATTTCCCGAAAGTGGGGGACTCAGTTCTTAATGCTATAGGGTAAGGTAGCATTATGTTATTTAAGGGGCGCAGACGACTGGTGGTGTTAACACGAAGTCATTGTTTTCCTTTTTTCACAATAATTATGTCGACAGATGTGAGGATTTGGTCGACAGCTCCTGTGGGGATGACTGGCGTTTTCGCCGACACTGGCCAGTATTTGGTTTAAACACTTAAGTTTAAGCAGGTGGCTTTTGTGTACTTAAAAATAAGTAAGCACGTTAGAGGGGACACGACAGTCGGTCGATATCCTGTCGGCGTCAATGGTAATGCCTGGGGAAGACTTTTACAGACTGTAAATGCCTTGTACCTATATTGCTTTGTATATATATATATATATATATAGATATATATATATAATATGTAGCAGGAGTCTTATTACATTTGTAGAGGTATGCTTTCCTCAGACCCCTTAGGGGGCCCAGAATATTATTATTTTGGCCCGTTTAATAGTCCGTGCTGTCGACATTTACTCAGTTTCTGTCGACCGTAAAGTTCCTGGTAGTTCACATCGGGGGCACGTCAGTACATGGTCATACACTTTCACAACACACTACTGTCACTAGGGACCTAACGGGTCTGGGTAATCCACTTGCGTATAGGTTACGTCTATACGTATATATGTGTAGATATAACTTTATATATGTATCATTACGATACGGGTGTTGTATTGTGTATTACATTATGTATATCCATGTATGCTGAGATAATGGTATTCTCATGTACTGACCGCTCTGTTGATTAAGTTATAGTTGTCCAGGACGAGTTGGTTTCGATCCTCGCAAGGAGTCTGAATATTAGTCTCTTCACAACGCGGAGAGAAAAGTGTGGCAGTCAACTCCTGATCGACGCAGGGTCGTTCGCAAAGGATCATACACAGGCAGCTAAGTGAAAGTTTATTTTTATGTTTTGACATTATATGTAATGTACGCACTTGGGGGAGTGCGATAGTTGGGTCAGCATCCACTGGACTGATCCTACTCAGGGGGCGTAGGCTTGCCTATGTTTATTTTTTCCTTATAACATTACAGCAGGCTGTCACGGGACAGCAGGTGGTGTGACCTGAAAAATGCGGAAGAGGTCTCCGGGAGATGCTGGGGAGAGATATATAGCTGCTGGTGTGGCCTCTCTTCAGTCAATCTCGGCGGTATCCGCTGGTAAGTCTAAATTAGTGAATTAGCCTCCTTTACAACGGTTGGCGACGCATTCTTTTGTGGGATGCAGTCGTTTTCACCGGTTCGATACCGTTCTTTTTTCCTTTTCTGTGAAGACAGTGGAAGGTGAAAAGGTAAGTGTTCTGCAGCCTTGTTAGGTTCGCAGAAGTGGATGTAGTTTTCTGTTTCCACTACCTACACCACTTATCGCTGAGTCTGTCTGTCTGGTCCCCACTCCGGTGACCACTTGTTTATCAAATTTCAGTTAATCCAGGAATAGACTAGCACCTGTGAGTTATTTATAGAAGCCAAAGGGGAACATTCTGAGCTAAGGTTGTTGCCCCTTGCTATTTTATCTAATAGATCTTGCCTTTCCTCTATGGAAGGGGAGGTAGCACGCGACGCCATACAAATGTGCGTCAAGTTCAGGACATTGGTTGTCCTTGTAAGATCCCCAGCATCCTCTCCGCGGTGCATGTCGTTGTTTATCCCTGACTGTTCTTCGGCGCAGGGATTGGCCTGGTGTTACCAATGACGCAGACGTCTGAAGTGGGTTTCAGAGTTGATACTGACCGGTTAGGGTTAGGTGTTTTTCCTGTGGAAAGAGGTCTGGGGATCCAGAGTGCAATCGGCGTTGAGGTGACACCTCATCCATAAGTTCCATTAATAAGACAGATGGTTGCGGCATAAGAAGCCTTTTGTGGTGAGCAGGTCTAATACCAGAGCGGGTTTCATGGGACCGGATAGACATGTGGTCCAGGTCTCACCTGCGCATGCACCGGACTATAATCAAAACGGCCAGGACTTCGCTCCTGTGCTGTTTGCTCGGTTCTTTCCTTCTAGAGGAATGAAGGTTAGGGATCCAGGTGTAGACCCTGGTGTCCGTGTATTCAGATCTCCGAAGCTGGAGAGCAGTCCTTTGCAAGGGACGTATTTCCAGAGGGTGTGGTCAAGTTGGGAAGTTTGTCCGCTGTAAGTTTTCTTGAAATATTCTTCATGTTCTGTCCGTATTAATTCTGCCAGACGACTTGTCAGCAATGGCATAAGTAAGCCGCTAGTGCGGAACAAGGAAAAAGCGGAACTGACAGAAGATGCACAGTTTGCAGTTGAGTGGGATGTCTGGTAAAAGCTATGTTAGCAGCCTTCGTTCCGGAGGCAAACGACGGAGAAATAAATTTCCTCTGCGGACACGATATCCAGCCGGGGAAAAATTCTGTCATCATCGAGATGCTTTCCCGGACGTGACAAGTCGTTGTGGAATGTCGCAATTGGTCATGTTGGAGTCTCTCTTCAATGAGAAGCATCGAGGAGATTGTTCCAGGTTAAGGGACACTCAAGTTATAACAGTAGACATCCTCGTGACACCGTGGGTGTTTTTAGTCGGTCTAGGGGGCCTCTCCGCTTCACCTTTCTGACAGTGGTAAGCGGAAGATGATCTGAGGCTCCGATGATCCTCTTAAAATACGGTTTAGTCAGCGAGGGTTGGCTATCCAGTTTTCATAAGAAATTACTGCCCTCTTCCTTTACGTGAGGTAAGGTTACAATAAGATCATGGCGTGTATTAGCACGTAACGCGTCTGCGTCTGGCGAGGAGACGGTTGAAGGTCATGTCCTAAGTCGAAAGGTTGTTCCCAGTGAAGTAGTTTCTTCAAATATTTAGGCTACGACAGAACTAACGGCACAACGCTTCCACCATTGTTGGAGTAATTATGTGTCTCGGTGTGTAGCCAGGAAGGCTCCTTTGGAGGATTTTCAGCTAGCTCATGCTTAGCCATACAAGCCGAGGTGGAGGAAAGCCTAATAAGTTTCTGTACGAAATGTCTTTCTTGGAAAGTGGTCAGGCTATTGACTTTGACGTCCGCAAGGCGGGTGTCGGAAGTGGTGGTCTTGGCTCACAAGAGCCTTGTTTGATCTTTCAGGTAGATAGAGAGGAATTGAGTTCCCGGTTGGTACTTCTACCAATAGTGTTTTCTGGCTTTCACAGAAATCGGCCTATGTTGATGCCGGGGGTTACTTAGGCATTAGCTGGTTCAAATTCCCTTGGTATAGTCTGGGATTTGAGTAGGTAGGTCATCACTTTGGCTCACTTTGGAAAAGCAGAGGCCCTGTGGGTCTGGTGTGTTCCCATCTTGATTTGGGAGACTGTTTATACAGTCGGTTACATGCTGAATCTGTGATGAAGCTTGACATGTTCGTTCTGCAACTGCTTTGTCGTCACCGAAGTCGGTGGAGGTTTCTTCCTTTGGAAAGATGGGTTTTTTCTTGGGCGGATGCCCGAGGAGTCTCGGCGGTTCAGCTATTGCCGAGCGAATTCTTGATCGGGGTCAAACGCTTTTACTATGCTTTACAAGTTTGATACCCTGATTTGGGGACCTTATGTTTGCTCACTCGGTGCTGCAGAGTAGTCCGCACTCTCCCGCCCGTTTTGATGCTTTGGTATAAACCCCATGGTCCTTTTGGAGTCCCCAGCATCCTCTAGGACGTAGGAGAAAATAGGATTTTGGTACCTACCGGTAAATCCTTTTCTCTTAGTCCGTAGAGGATGCTGGGCGCCCGTCCCAGTGCGTTCTGTGTCTGCAGTTATTGCTTTTGGTTACACCTTGGTGGTGTGTCTTTTCGGAAGGGCGGTGGCTACCGTTGTTCATGCCATGGCATGCGGGGTCTTAATTTCGCTTATGTGGACACACCGTTTTGTGTTACATATTTTTCAGCATGTGGCTGTGTTTTGTTCATGCCGTTGCCTGGTATTCTACTGAATGCCACGTTCTACGGGGTGTTTGAGGTGTGAGCTGGTATGACACTCACTGTGTTTGTAACAATAAATTCTTTCCTCGAAATGTCCATCTCTTCTGGGCACAGTTTTCTAACTGAGGTCTGGAGGAGGGGCATAGCGGGAGGAGCCAGTTCACACCCAGTTTTAAGTCTTTATAGTGTGCCCAAGCTCCTGCGGATCCGTCTATACCCCATGGTCCTTTTGGAGTCCCCAGCATCCTCTACGGACTAAGAGAAAAGGATTTACCGGTAGGTACCAAAATCCTATTTTCTCCTAGTCCGTAGAGCAGTGATTTTCAACCTTTTTTTACTCGCGGCACACCGAACAATATTTTAAAATTGCCAAGGCACACCATCAGTTCCCCATAGAAAAAAAACAAAACACACACATTGGCCCTCACAGTAAAACAAAAATCCACACATACATTGGCCTACACAGAAAAAACAATCACATTGCATCCCACATAAATCCTATTGCTCCCCACATGAATTATTCACATTGTTCCCCCAATACATCCATAAATTCTTATTCTCCCCACATAAATCCTATTGTTCCCGACAGGAGAAATAAAATAACAAATATTATTATCAGCTGTCCTCCTCCCTGTCCCTCAGTGGCGGGGGCCGTTCATAGTGGAGTGCTGCGAATACTGAGTAGCGGGCGGCGGGCAGGTGTGGATGTGGGTTGGCAAGGAAAGCTGTGTATGCAGGCGGGAACTGGAAGATGTGTATGCAGGCGGGTGGGCTGGCTGGGTGGTGAGAAGCGGCGGCCGTGACCTATGATATCACACCGTTTTCAAGGCTTAGGTCATGGCCGGAACATGACTGATCCTCTAAGAAGAGTCCGGGCCAACAGTTCACTCTGAAGGTGCAGGAAGCTGCTCTGGTTCCGCGGCACACCTTGCAACTAGTCGCGGCACACTAGTGTGCCGCGGCACACTGGTTGAAAAAGCCTGCCGTAGAGGATGCTGGGCGCCCGTCCCAGTGCGGACAAAATCTGCAAGGCTTGTATATAGTTGTTGCTTCCATAAGGGTTATGTTACAGTTGAGATCAGTCTTTAGCTGATACTGTTTTTTGTTCATACTGTTAACTGGTTGCGTATATTCCAGGTTATACGGTGTGGATGGTGTGGGCTGGTATGAATCTTGCCCTTAGATTAACAAAATCCTTTCCTCGTATTGTCCATCTCCTCTGGGCACAGTTTCTCTAACTGAGGTCTGGAGGAGGGGCATAGAGGGAGGAGCCAGTGCACACCCATTCTAAAGTTCTTTATAGTGCCCATATCTCCTGCGGAGCCCGTCTATACCCCCCCCCCCCATGGTCCTTACGGAGTCCCCAGCATCCTCTACGGAATAGGAGAAAAAGATTTACCGGTAGGTTTAAAATCTTATTTTCTCTTACGTCCTAGAGGATGCTGGGGTCCAATTTAGTACCATGGGGTATAGACGGATCCTTTGGGAGCCACTGGCACTTTAAGAGTTTAACAGTGTGGGCTGGCTCCTCCCTCTATGCCCCTCCTACCAGATTCAGTTTAGAAAATGTGCCCGGAGGAGCCGGTCACAGCTAGGGGATCTCCTAGGAGTTTTCTTAGTTTTGTTGTTTTCTAGAGTAAATTATGTTACAGGAAGGCTGCTGGCAACAGCCTTACTGCTTCGTGGGACCTAGGGGGGGAGTAGGAACCAACTCTTGAAGTTAATGGTTCTCTATCTCCACTGACAGGAGACTGAGCTCCTGAGGGTGCTGATCGCAAACCCACGAGGCGACCGCTCACTCCCGCAGCACGGCCGCCGCCCCCTAACAGAGCCAAAAGAAAGAAGAGTGATGAGTACAGCGCCGGCCGCCTGGTTAGCAGGTCGCCGACGGGAATGGCGGCACAAGGGTGGGACCGCAGCTCTGACAGACTGCGCTCTGGGAAGGCTCAGTATCACACAGTGTAGGCGCTTTAAGGGGCGTCCTGAGCCAGCGCGGATCACCCTAAACTGGTCAAGCAGCTAACAGGGGCTAATCCCGCTGTTAGTGACAAAATCCTCAGGCCAGTATAATACAATTTGTGCAGGAAGCCGAGCGCCATTGCAGGGGGCAGGGCTTCTCAGAGCGGATCCAGCACTCACCAGCGCCATTTTCTCCCTGCAGATCATACAGACAGAGACGCTGACAGGGAGCGCTGCCCTCCACATAACTCCAGCATACCTCTGCGGTACCAGGGTGTAATAGACAGGGGGGGTAGTGTGATACTAGTACTAATTTCCCTATTAAGGGTAGTTAGTCTGCGCCAGGCTTTTATCATAATAATTGCCTAGAGGGGCGCTGTGTGGCTAGCTCCTTATACTCTGACTCTCTGAAGGTACTCTGGAGGAAACTGTGTCTGACATTTTCCCTTGTGTGTGTAAGTGTGTATATCCCACATTACCATGTCTAAGGACTCTGTGTCCTGTGCTGCAGAGTGTTTATCTACTACTGAGTAGTCGATTCCATGCATAGGCGTGCGCAGAACATTTTATTAGGGGGTGCACCATCGGAGGGGTGTTTAGCACCACCTATTGGGCGTGTCTAGCACCACCTATTGGGCGTGTCTAGTACCACCTATTGGGCGTGTCTAGCACCACCTACTGGCACTTAATGTAATATAAATCACATACCACAAGGGGCGTGGCCACTGCAAACAGGGGCGTGTCAACATGACACGCCAACTGTTTCTAATCACTCTGGGAGCGTTCCTTTCCATTCCATATGCACCTTACCTATATGGTGGTTTCTCAGAATGTGGATCCTCTGAAGAAATGTCCTCCCTGGGCAGACAGCGTCTTCAGTCAGTAATCACTATACATGTAGGATATCACATGCAGTGGCGGTTCTTGCCACGGGCAAGCGGTACTTTTGCCCGGGGCGCCGCCTTCCGGAGGGCGCCGGCGCCATCCGGAGGGCGCCGCACCAGGGCAAGATCCGCCACTGTGCCCCCCGCAGTGCCCTGCTGTGCCCCCCCCGCGTAGCGTCTAGTTTCCCTTCATTGAGAAGTGCCACTATGCTGTGCGGTGCGCGATGACGTCATCGCGCACCGCACAGCAAAGGTCCTCTCCATGAAGGGAAACTAGAAGCTACGGTCTAGTTTCCCTTCATGTAGAGGACCTTTGCTGTGCGATGCGCGATGACGTAATCGCGCACCGCACAGCATAGTGGCACAGACACTAGGGGTCATAATTGACCTCTAGTGTCTATGCTGTTCTATGGGAGAGACGTAATAACGTCTCTCCCATAGATCGAAGAGAGGAGAGGAGAAGAGCGGCGCCGCCGGCGGAGGGGGTCTGCAGCGGTCTGGATCAGGAACGGGGATGGTAAGTATACTTTTTTTTTATTTCATTTTTTCTTTCAGCGTCGTGACCACGCCCCCATTTGAAGCCACGCCCCTATATTTTGCCCGGGGCGCCACAAAGCTAAGAACCGGCCCTGATCACATGGTCCAGAAGAGGCCTGTTTGTGTAGGAATATAACCAATATCATCATCATGTCACAGAGGTTCAACCAGACTTGTGTCACCTACTGCCCACTGCATCTCTCAGCCACACCATCATCTCCTGCTTGTGTCTCTCAGCCACACCATCATCTCCTCCCTGTGTCTCTCAGCCAGACCCTTATCTCCCGCCTGCATCTCTCAGCGACACCATCTACTCCCCTTCCTGCATCGTCTCTCACCCCAACCATCATCCCCTCCCTGCATTATCTCTCATCCACACCATCATCTCCTGCCTGCGTTTCCCTGCCACGAATCTCTCACAATCCACCTGACTTTCTGTCTCTGAGTCTACCCCCTTCACTGTGTGCCTCTCAGCCTCCCGCCCTTCACTGTCTCTCAGCCTTCACCTCCCTTCATTCTATGTCTAATGCCGCTTACTGACAGTGCCCACAGTAGTTGTGCCCCTTATACAATGCCCACAGCAGTTGTGCCACCTACACAATGCCCACAGTAGTAGTGCTCCTTACACAATGCCCACAGTAGTAGTGCCCATTACAAAATGCCCCCAGTAGTAGTGCCTCTTACACAACACCCACAGTGGTAGTGCCCCTTACACAATGCCCATGGTAGTAGTGCCCTTACACAATGCCTGTAGTAGTGTCACACACAATGCCCATTGGCCCTCATTCCGAGTTGATCGCACAAAGCTGCTTTTTGCAGCCCGTGCGATCACTAGTCGCTGCCTTTGGGGGAGGGATTTTTTGCATAGCAAGGCTGCAAATACTTGTGCAGCCCTCCTATGCAAAAAGAGTTTGTGCAGTTTCTAAGTAGGTCCTGACATACTCACTGGCTGCGATGTCTTCAGCGTGACTGGACACGCCTGTGTTGGACTCACCACTTCCAGAAAACGGTGAGTATCCGCACCCGGAACGCCTCCTGCCTGTCCATCTTCTTGCGATCGCCGCTGCAATCACTTTTCTCGCTGGCGGCGGCGCGGCCCGGTCGTGGCAACGATGCGCCTGCGCAATGCATCCGCCGTGCATGCGCATTTCTGACCCGTTCGCACAGCAGCGAAGAACCACTGCGTGCGAACGGTTCAGAATGACCCCCATAGTACTAGTGCCCATTACACAATGCCCATAGTAGTAGTGACCCTTACACAATGCCTATAGTTCTGCCCATTACACAATGCCCATAGTAGTAGTGACCCTTACACAATGCCTATAGTTCTGCCCATTACACAATGCCCATAGTAGTAGTGCCCATTACACAATGCCCATAGTGGTAGTGGCCCTTACACAATGCCTGTAGTTCTGCCCATTACACAATGCCCATAGTAGTTCTGCCCATTACACAATGCCCATAGTAGTAGTGTCATACACAATGCCTATAGTAGTAGTGCCAGTTACACAATGCCCATAGTAGTCGTGCCCCTTACATAATGCCCAATAGTAGTAGTGGCCCCTACACAATGCCCAATAGTAGTTGTGCCAGTTACACAATGCCCAATAGTAGTAATTCCCCTTACACATGCCCAATAGTAGTAGTGCCAGTTACACAATGCCCATAGTAGTAGTGCCAGTTACACAATGCCCATAGTAGTAGTGTCAGTTACACAATGCCCATAGTAGTAGTGTCAGTTACACAATGCCTATAGTAATAGTGCCAGTTACACAATGCCCATAGTAGTAGTGTGTTACACAATGCCCATAGTAGTAGTGCCAGTTACACAATGCCCATAGTAGTAGTGTGTTACACAATGCCCATAGTAATAGTGCCAGTTACACAATGCCCATAGTAGTAGTGTGTTACACAATGCCCATAGTAGTAGTGCCAGTTACACATGCCCATAGTAGTAGTGACCCTTACACAATGCCCATAGTAGTAGTGACCCTTACACAATGCCTATAGTTCTGCCCATTACACAATGCCCATAGTAGTAGTGCCCATTACACAATGCCCATAGTAGTAGTGACCCTTACACAATGCCTGTAGTTCTGCCCATTACACAATGCCCATAATAGTAGTGTCATACACAATGCCTATAGTAGTAGTGCCAGTTACACAATGCCCATAGTAGTCGTGCCCCTTACACAATGCCCAATAGTAGTAGTGCCCCCTACACAATGCCCAATAGTAGTAGTGCCAGTTACACAATGCCCAAAATTAGTAGTGCCCCTTACACATGCCCAATAGTAGTAGTGCCAGTTACACAATGCCCATAGTAATAGTGCGTTACACAATGCCCATAGTAGTAGTGCCAGTTACACATGCCCATAGTAGTAGTGCCAGTTACACATGCCCATAGTTGTAATGCCAGTTACACATGCCCATAGTAGTAGTGCCAGTTACGCATGCCCATAGTTGTAATGCCAGTTGCACATGCCCATAGTAGTAGTGCCAGTTACGCATGCCCATAGTTGTAATGCCAGTTACGCATGCCCACAGTTGTAATGCCAGTTACACATGCCCACAGTAGTAGTGCCAGTTACACATGCCCATAGTTGTAGTGCCAGTTATGCATGCCCATAGTTGTAATGCCAGTTACGTATGCCCATAGTAGTAGTGCCAGTTACGCATGCCCATAATTGTAATGCCAGTTACGCATGCCCATAGTAGTAGTGCCAGTTACGCATGCCCATAATTGTAGTGCCAGTTACACATGCCCATAGTAGTAGTGCCAGTTACACATGCCCATAGTTGTAATGCCAGTTACACATGC
This sequence comes from Pseudophryne corroboree, assembly GCF_028390025.1. Taxonomy (NCBI): domain Eukaryota; kingdom Metazoa; phylum Chordata; class Amphibia; order Anura; family Myobatrachidae; genus Pseudophryne; species Pseudophryne corroboree. The sequence goes on from NC_086448.1 coordinate 691,235,953, forward strand.
CCATAGTAGTAGTGCCAGTTACGCATGCCCATAGTTGTAATGCCAGTTACGCATGCCCATAGTTGTAGTGCCAGTTACGCATGCCCATAGTTGTAATGCCAGTTACACATGCCCATAGTAGTAGTGCCAGTTACACATTGCTTTAATAGTAGTGCCAGTTACACATGCCCATAGTGGTAGTGCCAGCTACACAATGCCCCACCAATAGTAGTAGTGCCCCTAACCCATTCCCACAGTCCCAAATACCGACACAGCATCACAATACTTACATGAGACCCACTCCAGCGCTGTCCGCCGCCCGCAGCTCCTCACGCTTAGTAGTAAGTGTGTGAAGGGAGAGACGTCACAACGTCATGACGTCTCTCCCTTCACACACTGCTGAAGCCGGAAAACAGAAGGCGGAGCTCAGAAGTGAGCTCCAGCCTCTGCAGCGGTACTACATCCCCTTCGTTTGGAGGACCTCCCAGCTGCTCCTGCTGCAGTGCACGGGTGGGAGGGAAAGGAGAGGAGGAGGATGGACCCGCATCACTGTTGCTGTAAGCGTGCCGCAAATGTGAGGGGGTGCCGGACATTAGGGGGTGCCTGTGCGCACCAGGCACCCCCCGTGCGCACGCCTAAGATTCCATGTACTCAGGACTGCAATATGCTGTCTCAGCCTTCTGAATCTGAACCCCCATGGGTTGATTCTTTAAGGGGAATGATATCCCAGATTTCAACTAGGATGTCACATACTGAGAAAGAGACGCAGTTTTTGAGAAAATCTGTAGAGAGTTTGAAGTTTTCAGCTCCCACTACTTCATCTAAAAGGGTACACTTGCCCAGATAATGCAAGCTGACACTGATACCGACTCTGATACAGGGGACGGTGATGGGGATATGAAGGGGGGAGATGCATCCCTTGCTAAAGGGGTGCAGCTCATGATTGAAGCCATTAGGGATGTTTTGCATATTACAGAGAAGGTACAGTAAATAAGAAATCATTGCACACCTTCCCGGCTTCAAAGGAGTTAAACTCCTTTTCTCTAACGTCCTAAGTGGATGCTGGGGACTCCGTAAGGACCATGGGAATAGCGGCTCCGCAGGAGACTGGGCACAAAAGTAAAGCTTTAGAACTACCTGGTGTGCACTGGCTCCTCCCCCTTATGACCCTCCTCCAAGCCACAGTTAGATTTTTGTGCCCGAACGAGAAGGGTGCACACTAGGTGGCTCTCCTGAGCTGCTTAGTGAAAAGTTTAGTTTTAGGTTTTTTATTTTCAGTGAGACCTGCTGGCAACAGGCTCACTGCATCGAGGGACTAAGGGGAGAAGAAGCGAACTCACCTGCGTGCAGAGTGGATTGGGCTTCTTAGGCTACTGGACATTAGCTCCAGAGGGACGATCACAGGCCCAGCCATGGATGGGTCCCAGAGCCGCGCCGCCGGCCCCCTTACAGAGCCAGAAGACAGAAGAGGTCCGGAAAATCGGCGGCAGAATACGTCCTGTCTTCAACAAGGTAGCGCACAGCACTGCAGCTGTGCGCCATTGCTCTCAGCACACTTCACACTCCGGTCACTGAGGGTGCAGGGCGCTGGGGGGGGGGCGCCCTGAGACGCAATAAAAACACCTTGGATGGCAAAAAAATGCATCACATATAGCTCCTGGGCTATATGGATGCATTTAACCCCTGCCAGAATACATAGAAAAACGGGAGATAAGGCCGCCGATAAGGGGGCGGAGCCTATCTCCTCAGCACACTGGCGCCATTTTCCCTCACAGCTCCGTTGGAGGGAAGCTCCCTGGCTCTCCCCTGCAGTCACTACACTACAGAAAGGGTTAAAAAAGAGAGGGGGGGCACTAATTACGCGCAGTATTAAAGATACAGCAGCTATAAGGGGAAAAACACTTATATAAGGTTATCCCTGTATATATATAGCGCTCTGGTGTGTGCTGGCAAACTCTCCCTCTGTCTCCCCAAAGGGCTAGTGGGGTCCTGTCCTCTATCAGAGCATTCCCTGTGTGTGTGCTGTATGTCGGTACGTTTGTGTCGACATGTATGAGGAGAAAAATGATGTGGAGACGGAGCAGATTGCCTGTAATAGTGATGTCACCCGCTAGGGGGTCGACACCTGAGTGGATGAACTGTTGGAAGGAATTAGGTGACAGTGTCAGCTCTGTATAAAAGACAGTGGTTGACATGAGACAGCCGGCTACTCAGCTTGTGCCTGTCCAGACGTCTCATAGGCCGTCAGGGGCTCTAAAGCGCCCGTTACCTCAGATGGCAGATATAGACGCCGACACGGATACTGACTCCAGTGTCGACGGTGAAGAGACAAACGTGACTTCCAGTAGGGCCACACGTTACATGATTGAGGCAATGAAAAATGTTTTACACATTTCTGATAATACGAGTACCACCAAAAAGGGGTATTATGTTCGGTGAGGAAAAACTACCTGTAGTTTTCCTGAATCTGAGAAATTAAATGAGGTGTGTGATGATGCGTGGTTTTCCCCCGATAACAACTGATAATTTCTAAAATGTTATTGGCATTATATCCTTTCCCGCCAGAGGTTAGGGTGCGTTGGGAGACACCCCCTAGGGTGGATAAAGCGCTCACACGCTTGTAAGAACAAGGGCTCTACCCTCTCCTGAGATGGCCGCCCTTAAGGATCCTGCTGATAGAAAGCAGGAGGGCATCCTAAAAGGTATTTACACACATACTGGTGTTATACTGCGACCAGCAATCGCCTCAGCCTGGATGTGCAGTGCTGGGTTGGCGTGGTCGGATTCCCTGACTGAAAATATTGATACCCTAATAGGGACAGTATATTTTTGCCTATAGAGCATTTAAAAGATGCATTTCTATATATGCGTGATGCACAGCGGAATATTTGCCGACTGGCATCAAGTCTAAGTGCGTTGTCCATTTCTACCAGTAGAGGGTTATGGACACGACAGTGGTCAGGTGATGCGGATTCCAAACGGCATTTGGAATTATTGCCTTATTAAGGGGAGGAGTTATTTGGGGTCGGTCTTTCAGACCTGGTGGCCACGGCAACAGCTGGGAAATCCACGTTTGTACCCCAGGTCGCCTCTCAACATGAGAAGACGCCGTATTATCAGGCGCAGTCTTTTCGTGGACAAGCGGGCAAAAGGTTCCTCATTTCTGCCCCGTGACAGAGGGAGAGGAAAAAGGCTGCAGAAATCAGCCAGTTCCCAGGAACAGAAACCCTCTCCCGCCTCTGCCAAGCCCTCAGTATGACGCTGGGGCTTTACAAGCAGAATCAGGCACGGTGGGGGGCCCGTCTCAATGAATTTCAGCGCGCAGTGGGCTCACTCGCAATAGACCCCTGGATCCTTCAGGTGATATCTCAGGGGTACAAATTGGAATTCGAGACGTCTCCCCCTCGCCGTTTCCTAAAGTCGGCTTTACCGATGTCTCCTTCTGACAGGGAGACAGTTTTGGAAGCCATTCACAAGCTGTATTCCCAGCAGGTGATAATCAAGGTACCCCTCCTGCAACAGGGAACGGGGTATTATTCCACACTGTTGTGGTACCGAAGCCGGACGGCTCGGTGAGACCGATTCTAAATCTAAAATCTTTGAACACTTACATACAGAGGTTCAAATTCAAGATTGAGTCACTAAGAGCAGTGATTGCGAACCTGGAAGAAGGGGACTACATGATGTCTCGGGACATCAAGGATGCTTACCTTCATGTCCCAATTTACCCTTCTCACCAAGGGTACCTCAGGTTTATGGTACAGAACTGTCACTATCAGTTCAGACGCTACCGTATGGATGGTCCACGGCACCCCGGGTCTTTACCAAGGTAATGGCCGAAATTATGATATTCCTTCGAAGGAAGGGAATTTTAGTTATCCCTTACTTGGACGATTCCCTGATAAGGGTAAGATCCAGGGAACAGTTGGAGGTCGGTGTAGCACTATCTCAGGTAGTGTTGCGGCAGCACGATTGGATTCTCAATATTCCAAAATCGCAGCTGGTTCCGACGACTCGTCTTCTGTTCCTAGGGATGATCCTGGACACAGTCCAGAAAAAGGTGTTTCTCCCGGAGGAGAAAGCCAGGGAGTTATCCGAGCTAGTCAGGAGCCTCCTAAAACCGAGCCAACTCTCAGTGCATCAATGCACAAGGGTTCTGGGTAAAATGGTGGCTTCCTACGAAGCAATCCCATTCGGCAGATTCCACGCAAGAACTTTCCAGTGGGACCTGCTGGACAAATGGTCCGGGTCGCATCTTCAGATGCATCAGCGGATAACCCTGTCACCAAGGACAAGGGTGTCCCTCCTGTGGTGGTTGCAGAGTGCTCATCTTCTAGAGGGCCGCAGATTCGGCATTCAGGACTGGGTCCTGGTGACCACGGATGCCAGCCTGCGAGGCTGGGGAGCAGTCACACAGGGAAGGAATTTCCAGGGCTTATGGTCAAGCCTGGAGACATCACTTCACATAAATATCCTGAAGCTAAGGGCCATTTACAATGCTCTAAGCTTAGCAAGACCTCTGCTTCAAGGTCAGCCGGTGTTGATCCAGTCGGACAACATCACGGCAGTCACCCACGTAAACAGACAGGGTGGCACAAGAAGCAGGAGGGCAATGGCAGAAGCTGCAAGGATTCTTCGCTGGGCGGAAAATCATGTGATAGCACTGTCAGCAGTATTCATTCCGGGAGTGGACAACTGGGAAGCAGACTTCCTCAGCAGACACGACCTCCACCCGGGAGAGTGGGGACTTCACCCAGAAGTCTTCCACATGATTATAAACCGTTGGGAAAAACTCGACAGGTATTGCGCCAGGTCAAGGGACCCTCAGGCAATAGCTGTAGACGCTCTGGTAACACCGTGGGTGTACCAGTCAGTGTATGTGTTCCCTCCTCTGCCTCTCATACCCAAGGTACTGAGATTGATAAGATGGAGAGGAGTAAACACTATATTCGTGGCTCCGGATTGGCCAAGAAGGACTTGGTAACCGGAACTTCAAGAGATGCTCACGGAGGATCCGTGGCCTCTACCTCTAAGAAGGGACCTGCTCCAGCAAGGACCCTGTCTGTTCCAAGACTTACCGCGGCTGCGTTTGACGGCATGGCGGTTGAACGCCGGATCCTGAAGGAAAAAAGGCATTCCGGATGAAGTCATCCCTATCCTGATCAAAGCCAGGAAGGATGTAACCGCAAAACATTATCACCGCATTTGGCGAAAATATGTTGCGTGGTGCGAGGCCAGTAAGGCCCGACGGAGGAAATTCAACTGGGTCGATTCCTACATTTCATGCAAACAGGAGTGTCTATGGGCCTGAAATTGGGGTCCATTAAGGTTCAAATTTCGGCCCTGTCAATTTTCTTCCAAAAAGAACTAGCTTCAGTCCCTGAAGTTCAGACGTTTGTAAAAGGGGTACTGCATATACAGCCTCCTTTTGTGCCTCCAGTGGCACCTTGGGATCTCAATGTAGTTTTTGGGTTCCAAAAGTCACATTGGTTTGAACCACTTAAATCTGTGGAGTTAAAATATCTCACATGGAAAGTGGTCATGCTGTTGGCCCTGGCCTGGGCCAGGCGCGTGTCAGAATTGGCGGCTTTATCCTGTAAAAGCCCTTATCTGATTTTCCATTCGGACAGGGCGGAATTGAGGACTCGTCCTCAGTTTCTCCCTAAAGTGGTTTCAGCGTTTCACCTGAACCAACCTATTGTGGTGCCTGCGGCTACTAGGGACTTGGAGGACTCCAAGTTGCTAGACGTTGTCAGGGCCCTGAAAATATATGTTTCCAGGACGGCTGGAGTCAGAAAATCTGACTCGCTGTTTATCCTGTATGCACCCAACAAGCTGGGTGCTCCTGCTTCTAAGCAGACTATTGCTCGTTGGATTTGTAGTACAATTCAGCTTGCACATTCTGTGGCAGGCCTGCCACAGCCAAAAATCTGTAAATGCCCACTCCACAAGGAAGGTGGGCTCATCTTGGGCGGCTGCCCGAGGGGTCTCGGCTTTACAACTTTGCCGAGCAGCTACTTGGTCAGGAGCAAATACGTTTGTAAAATTCTACAAAATTGATACCCTGGCTGAGGAGGACCTGGAGTCCTCTCATTGGTGCTGCAGAGTCATCCGCACTCTCCCGCCCGTTTGGGAGCTTTGGTATAATCCCCATGGTCCTTACGGAGTTCCCAGCATCCACTAGGACGTCAGAGAAAATAAGAATTTACTTACCGATAATTCTATTTCTCGTAGTCCGTAGTGGATGCTGGGCGCCCATCCCAAGTGCGGATTGTCTGCAATACTGGTACATAGTTATTGTTACCAAAAAATCGGGTTATTGCTGTAGTGAGCCATCTTTTCTAGAGGCTCCTCTGTTATCATGCTGTTAACTGGGTTTAGATCACGAGTTATACGGTGTGATTGGTGTGGCTGGTATGAGTCTTACCCGGGATTCAAAATCCTTCCTTATTGTGTACGCTCGTCCGGGCACAGTATCCTAACTGAGGCTTGGAGGAGGGTCATAGGGGGAGGAGCCAGTGCACACCAGGTAGTGCTAAAGCTTTACTTTTGTGCCCAGTCTCCTGCGGAGCCGCTATTCCCATGGTCCTTACGGAGTCCCCAGCATCCACTACGGACTACGAGAAATAGAATTATCGGTAAGTAAATTCTTATTATTTGAAAAATCCTGGGAAAACCCAGAGAAAAAATTCTAAATCCCTAAAAGAATTCTCATTGCTTTCCCTTTACCTGAAGAGGATAGGAAGAAGTGGGAAAACCCACCTATAGTAGATGCTTCTGTATCTAGGTTGTCTAAAAAGGTGGTTTTACCTGTCCCTTGTTCAACCGCCTTAAAGGAGCCGGCTGACCACAAGATTGAGACTACGCTCAAATCACTATACACAGCTACAGGCTTGGCCTTAAGGCCCACTATTGCTTGTGCGAGGATTTCTAAAGCCATAGTAAAATGGTCAGGCACTTTACTAGAGGACTTAGATACTATGGATAGGAGTGACATTGACTTGTTTTATATCACATACAGGATTCTGCTGGTTTCATGGTGGAGGCCATCAAGAACATTGGCCTGCTTAATGCGAGGGCTACTTCCATGGCAGTATCGGCACGCAGAGAACTCTGGCTACGCCAATGGACTGCGGATGCAGAATCTAAGAAAAGTGTGGAGAACCTACCCTTCACAGGTCAGGCACCATTTGGGGACGCATTGGATGCGTGGATTTCCACGGCGACTGCGGGTAAGTCGACATTTCTTCCCTCCGCAGCAGCACCGGCTAGGAAATCTTATCCTACGCCTTCACTGCAGTCCTTTTGGACCGCAAAATTAAAAAAATCCAAACCTCCCCCCACCTTCTTTAGAGGAGGTAGGGGAAAATCCAGAAAACCTGCACCACCATCTTCCCAGGAACAGAATCCAGGTTCTGCTTCCTCCAAATCTTCAGTATGACAGTGGACCTCCCAGCCTGGAGATCGGGTAGGTGTGAGCGAGACTAAAACATTTCAGTCACGTCTGGGCATCATCATGCCTGGACCCCTGGGTTACAGATATTGTTGCCCAGGGGTACAGACTGAAGTTTCAGGAACTCCCACCTCACAGATTCTTCAAATCAGGCTTACCAGTTTCGCTGACAGACAGTGCTATCCTACAGGAAGCCATTCAAAAATTGGTACGAACAAATGTTATTGTTCTAGTTCCACCTCACCTAAAAACCAAGGGTTATTACTCAAACCTGTTTGTGGTACCAAAGCCGGACGGTTCGGTAAGGCCTATTTGAACCTGAAGTCATTGAACCCCTACTTGAGGGTTTTCCAATTTAAGATGGAATCTCTGAGAGCGGCGATCTCAGGTCTGAAGGAGGGGGAATTCCTTGTATCCCTGCATACCAAGGATGCGTACTTTCACATTCCGATCTGGCCGCCTCACCAGGCCTATCTGCAGTTTGCACTACAGGACTGTCACTATCAGTTCCAAACATTGCCATTTGGCCTCTCCACAGCACCAAGGGTGTTCACAAAGGTCATGGCGGAGATGATGTTTCTCCTCCGCAAGCAGGGAGTGGACATAATTCCATATCTGCACAATTTGCTGATAAAGGCGTCTTCCAGGGAACGGCTGTTGTAGAGTATTGCTCTCTCAACTCAGGGTGGATCCTGAACCTTCCAAAGTCGCATTTGGAACCGACAAGAAGACTGCCCTCCCTGGGGATGATACTCGACACGGAAGTGCAGAAGGTATTCCTACCACTGGAGAAAGCGTTAGTGATTCAATCCATGGTCCGGGATGTCTTGAAGCCAGCCCGGGTATTGGTTCATCAGTGCATTTGCCTTCTGGGAAAATGGTAGCCTCCTACGAGGCTCTACAGTACGGAAGATTCCATGCACGGTTCTTCCAGCTGGATCTCCTGGACAATTGGTCGGGATCACATCTTCACATGCACCAGCGAATACGCCTATTGCCGAAAGCCAGAATTTCGCTCCTCTGGTGGCTGCAAACTTCTCACCTTCTCGAGGGCCGCAAGTTCGGGATTCAGAATTGGATTCTTCTAACCACAGATGCAAGTCTCAGAGGTTGGGGAGCAGTCACCCAAGGGGAAAATTCCAAGGAAGGTGGTCAAGTCAGGAAGCTGTACTTCCGATAAACATTCTGGAGCTAAGGGCTGTATACAACGGCCTTCTACAAGCAGCACATTTTCTTCAAGATCAACCCATTCAGGTTCAGTCGGACAACGTCACAGCGGTGTCCTACATAATGCGGAATGAAGAGCAGGGCTGCAATGTCAGAGGTAACAAAAATCCTGGGCAGAAAGACACGTACTGGCGCTGTCGGCTGTCAAAGTCGAAAAATATTGTAATGCAATGTACTAACCCCACACACATGCCAGCTGCGCGTGCACTTATTCCGCCGTGCGGGCGCATATCCGCAATTTGCGTAAAGTAGCTCCCCACGGCCATGCGCCTTAGCGCGTGGTATGCGCATTTACGGTAGAGTTTGTGAACGCATAGAGGGTTATTAGAACATTACATATTTAACCCAAATAGTGTACATTTTAGATATAACTCCTTTGCACCACACCAGCGAGTATTAATAGTTTAAACAGTTCCAGGACTAAGAGATTCGCCTTTGCATGATAGGAAGGGTCAGATAAAGGTTAGAAGGTGATGTCTAGTATCCAACTGTAGGGTATTTTAAGGGTAACATTCCGGTATTGGTTAGAGAAAGATCGCATGTTCCTGCGTATAGTTATGTGCAGAAGTAGAATATAGATATAGACTGTATTTACTGTATATTATGTATGTGGAGGGAAAGAGAATGAAACTCAGTCACACATAAATGAAATCTCCCAGAGACTAAAATACAATGGCCTTATTTACACTAAACTTTGAGATTCTATGAAGAGGGCAGACACCTTTGTTTACTAACATAGGCAAGTTTCTATTTAGAACAATGAGTGCTGAGTTGTCATTGTCTCACCTGAAAGGAAGGGACAAACAGGGTGACAATGCCCAGGAGCCGAGGCTGTTTGGAAAATCAGAAACAATAGCTAACCACAACAAGACCAGACAGATAGAAATTTAATATATTAACATTCCTAGTCTAAAACCCATGGAAATGTAGGTGTTCATATATATATATATATAATATATTATATATATATATATATATATATATATATGAAGGAATAAATATATAATTCCTAACAAATTGTAATAGCAGGCGTATGTGTGTACGTATGTATGTATGTATGTATATATATATATATATATATATATATATATGAATATGTGGATATATGTATATCTTGAATACTGAAATAGATAAGCATATCATGTGTGGGATCATATTGTTCAGAGTCCCGTAAATATTAATCTGGTGGGAATAAGAACATTATTAAATCTTACCTCATTAAGTTATTAATAATACCAGATTTATGATTAATGTGATGGGTTTAACTGATCATGGGGCGGGAACTCAGATGTAAACAACAGAAACCACATCCCAAGTCCTAGCCATCGCCCACTTCTTGAACTGACCAATGGTCCCCGGTGCACAGGACATGTCCCACCCCCTAACCAATGGAAGAAGAGCACACAGTGTCTATTGTATTATGTCTTGATCTTCTGAATAAAGACCGAGCTGCAGGCCAGGTCACTATCACAGACTCTTAACGCTTTCAACCTGATTAGCGGAGGACCGGAACCGGGAAGCGCTTGCGAATATTCACACGTATGTACATTGACTGTAGCCATTTACTCTATTGTAGATTTATTTTGTTAGCCTGTAGTGTATAATTTGTACTGTGTTACCTTTTGAAATAATCCACGGTGGCCTTAGAACCCTGTGGTTTCAACTACAAACCGGTGTTGTGTCCTCACTTTCCTGCAAGGGTTTAAAGCGTATTTAACTGTATAAGGTTTATAAGTATTGATAAGGTGTACGCACTGCGGGTACTTTATACCGTCAGCGCTACTTAAGGTTTAAGGTGTAACATCATTGCAGAGCTTTGCTGCATAAGGTTTAAAGGCCCTCATTCCGAGTTGTTCGCTCGGTAAAAATCTTCGCATCGCAGCGATTTTCCGCTTAATGCGCATGCGCAATGTCCGCACTGCGACTGCGCCAAGTAAATTTGCTATGCACTTAGTAATTTTACTCACGGCTTTTTCATCGTTCTGGTGATCGTAATGTGATTGACAGGAAATGGGTGTTACTGGGCGGAAACAGGCCGTTTTATGGGCGTGTGGGGAAAAACGCTACCGTTTCCGGAAAAAACGCAGGAGTGGCCGGAGAAACGGAGGAGTGTCTGGGCGAACGCTGGGAGTGTTTGTGACGTCAAACCAGGAACGACAAGCACTGAACTGATCGCAGATGCCGAGTAAGTCTGAAGCTACTCAGAAACTGCTACGAGGTGTGTAATCGCAATATTGCGAATACATCGTTCGCAATTTTAAGATGCTAAGATTCACTCCCAGTAGGCGGCGGCTTAGCGTGAGCAACTCTGCTAAAATCGCCTTGCGAGCGAACAACTCGGAATGACCTCCAAAGTGTAATCATATCATTGCATTGTATAACTGTATAAGGTTTTAAGGTGTATTAATTGGATGCGAACGCACTGCGTGTACTTTGTACCCGCAGTGCGGCGTTTGTACGCTAATTGCGTACACGGTACGGGACTATTGTGCGCAAATAGCGTACGAAGTACGTAGCGTGAGCTAGCGACCGCAGCAGCTCCATGGTAAAGGTGTGTTTAAAGGTATAGCTTTGTGTTGAAAGGTAATATTGACATTATCAATTGAGGGCTCGTCCAGTTTTTCCTCATACTCACAGCCTAGCAGGGTACAGCAGACTTTATCTATCAGCAAAAGGGCGGGAAGGTATCCCACACAAACCTTCTACTGGTTGGTGGATACACTAGTGCTGATAAGATAAGCGTCTGCTCTGCAAGGTTTGTTGGGATGCTGGTGGAATCCGGAAGGTAAGAACGCAAAGCTATTTTAAACATCTGTGAAATTTCTGTTTGGCGCCAAATGCGCACACAATACACGCATACACCCGCATTTTGTACTTTGCATATCTGCTCGCATTATTGACATAAGTATTGATTATTAGATTCATTCTGACCTGTACTGAAAAAAAAAATTGTTGCTATTTAGTTAAAATATAGAGTTAATCTTTAAGAAATAAGTGTAAGACGCACACACAGCCTGGCCTAGTTGTAAAGGTTTATACAGAAGAAACTGTGTGTAATGTTAAGTGAGCGATTATAGTTAATATCGCTTACATTTATAGAAGTGTGGGATTTGTAGTACTGCGGACGTACGGCCTTTGTACACGTGTCTCGGACAAAGTACGGGACTGCGTACGCTACGTAAAGGCCTACGCACATGGCGTGTTTACGCAACATGCGTAAAGGATACGACCGCTAAGTACAAATTACACAATAGCATTGTTTTAGTTTAGGCGCGAGACGGTAGCCACGCGATAATAGCACAAATTTGTTCAGTTTCCAATATTTAGTTTAAAAACCTTTTTTACTGTAGTACCTCTGGGGAAAGCTATCAGTTAACAGGAAAAGATATTTTTCTGATCAGAAAACTATAGAGTGTTAGTGTGGGCTGAATAAGGTGTGAATGTATTGAACCCCGCTTGGTGAACTTGGTGATCTCGGTGAAGCTTGGTGAAACTTGGTGAAGCACGGTCTAGGTGAAAACGTGGTGAGCACGGTCTAGGTGAATACGTGCAACGGAGTGTGATAAAGTTTTTGTGGTATTACACTCCAGCTGTTTTGGAGCACAGGGTGGAGACTCCAGTGATCCTACCACTTATAGATAGCAAGTGTCTATGAGCGGTACGATTGGACCGCGCGGTTGTATGGGCAATACGTGACGCAACGTGATACGAAGTTTTGCATATTTGTGCGTAAATCTCGTCATCATACGCGTTATAGGAAGCACATGCAAGCGTGATTTGTGTAAAGTAAAGGTTTAGGGAGTTTTCGCTGGTCTCTCAGGAAAATCTCCAGAGGCAGATATTCACTGGGTATGGTAAGTTACTCCTAAAGGCCCAGGGGATATAGGCCGAAGTAGGGCCTGCAATGGCTACACGTGTCTGCTAAATAAGGCGGATCCGTGATAATCGGAGCAGAAGAAGTTAGTGGAAGAACTTTGAGGACTTCCACCGGTAGACTACTGTGTTTGGTGCATTTTAGGAAGTTTTCCCGTGTTAAAAAGGTCCACAATGGAAGCCAAGTGCACAACACAGGGACGTTCCTCAGTCAGGGTTCAGACTGCAGATTTCAGACCCAGGGGGTCAGCTCGGTTAGTAATGTGGGGGAAGTATGGTCCCCACACTGAGACCCTTTGTGATGAATGGACACGAATGACTGTGGGGGATAAAGCACCATTTCCTGGGATAGGTAGTTTTGACTTAGAGGTGTTGCAGAATTTAAGGATTAGGATATGTCTGTTAAAGTCCCAAAAACATAGGATCAGACACACAAACTGTTTACATTTATGGCAGCAAGAGGGCGATATGCAGAGGGAACTAGCTTACACAGCCGGTTCCAAACCTAGCAGGAAACTGATGGCAACCGCACCACCACCACCGTATATTACAGGGAAGAAAGTGGCTACAGACAATGGCATACTGATAGATGATAAGAGTAAAGTTGATAAATGTATTAATGATGATAAGAGTAAAACTGATAAATGTATTAATGCTAACCCGTGCAAGTTGTATCCCATTTTAAACTTCCCTCAGGACTGCGAGCAAGAAGATGAACCCAGCACGATATCGGCACTTTCTCTAGCAGCCACCATACTTTCTCTAGCAGCCACGGCCCAACCGGTAAGAGCAGTAGTAAAGCCCCCTAGCGGAGGAATAAGTGAGGTCGTGTCCACAGGTAAGTACGGTACTGTACACTATGCAGAGATAATAGCACCTCACATTGTAGAGTCAACACAAAATGGTGTAATTGAACTAAATCCTGTCAGGGTGATCGCAGTCCCCAATGGGAAGACTGACGCTCAGGGAATCACTCCCATCAGGAACATTGCTATGCATTGTCCTTGGTGCCGGGCAGAATTGAGGACAATTATGTCTGAATTTTCCGATCCCAGAAAGGATCTAGCCGCATGTCAGAGGTTTATTAGAGAATTAGGTAACGCCACCGAACCCACAAACAAAGATTGGCGAACAGTGCTACGGGCATGTTTACCCTCCAATATTGACCCTGCGAAATTCATTACTGATTGTAAATTAGATGTAGAATTACCTCTCACTGATAAATACACTCAGGAGAATGTACCACAGATCAATCTACAATTAGGAATATATTTCCCTACTGTTGTCAAATGGAATAAAATCTTTTCCATAAGACAAAAAGAAGGTGAAACTGCTTCTGAATATTTCCATCGAGCACTGCAGGAAATCGCTAGATACACTGGGATCGAGGACATTAAGGAAAATGTACATCATAGAGAGGTAGCTGTGTCCGTATTAATGGACGGGTTAAAAGACACACTAAGAACCAGGGCGCAAACCTCTCTACCTAACTGGAGAGGTATTTCGGTGGCTGCATTAAGAGAGTCCGCTATCGAGCACGACCGTAATATCCAGAGAACCAGAGAGGCACAGGGAGAGCGGTTGATGGTGATGAGCATCCAAGCACTGGAAGCATCAACTCGACCAAAACCCCAGGCCCCTGGCACGTGGAGGAAGCCAAGAGTTTGTTATCTGTGTAAAAGGGAAGGGCATTATGCCAGCAATTGTAACAGCACACAAAAAGTCAGACCCCCTAGACAAGAAAACGAGCAAGGTTATGATACACGTAATTGGGATCAGGGATCACATAGGAAAAATTTGGGGCCACACCTGTAGTCAGCAGCCAGTGAAGTTGATTGCTAGCCTGGTAGTGAACCTGAGGTCACAGTTGATGTAGTTGGTAGATCATTTCTTGTAGATACAGGGGCGGCCAGGTAAACTCTGTAATTTATCTTTAAAGTTTCCTTTTCATCTCTGACGTTGCCCGACAGAACTACAGCTCAAACGTCACATGTCTACTCTGTCTTTTCAGAGGTCTGGCCAACCCCAGTATATCTCACCAGCATCACTGTGCCTGGCCATGCACAAAGGGTGGAGAGTGGAAATACTGGTGAAGGGAGACTGTGCAGAGATACCGATAGACATGTTGGTGTGACAGCCTGATGGTGAACGCAAATCTGACAAATTTTCTTTTTTATTATTCTCTCTCTCTCTCTCTTTTTTTCATTTTCCACGGATGGTTTATTTCACACAACAGTTAAACACATTATAATGCAGGATTTATGTTCCCTACAGAAAGGTCGCTGACTCGGAAAGAATATCGTGTCACTGGAGTGTCTGTTCCGGGAAGACTGAGAGGCAGGACTGTTGTCACGGCACCTGAGCACGGAGAACAACAAGACCAGAGGCGGTTGTCGCACCAAATTTCTTTTTCCTTTTTATTATTTTCTCCATCTCCCATTACCCTCCTTTTCCCCCCTTCTTGCTCCCTTTTCTCTCCCCTTAACAAGATGGACTTACCCCAAGAGACTGCATTCCGGGTTTTCCTGTTGACCCTGTTGTTGACCAGAGCAGTCTGTTTCGGTGAGAGTACCAGAGAGGTCGAGAAAGGATCTGGAATGGGTTCTGATGGCAAGGACGGATTTGTAGAATTCCAAGAGCAACACATCCACCGAGCAAAGGCGAGTATCAGAAAACGCTCTGGTAGTCAAGAAACTAGGAGACACTGTGAAGGGTTATTGGCTGAGGAAAATTGTATTTGTAGAAACTGTGAAAACATAGTTGAGGAGGGGTGCATCCAGAGATGTCAGTCCAGCCTTAATATTAACATGGACCGTCATCCATTGAGTGATTATCACTCATTAGTGGGTAAGGTCTTAAACCAGACAGAATGCTGGGTGTGCTCACAGGTACCTCAAGGTCAGAGCAAGTCAGGATTAGTACCGTACCCTTTAGCAATAGATGAGGTACTCGAATTACGGGGTGGGAGACCGGTGGACAAGAAATTTAATATTTCTAGGCCCCCTAGTTTGAAGCTCCACCAGTATCATGTAGATAGATCCTTAGTGTGTTTCAACATTTCCAATTCCCGAAAGCTGGGAAATTGGGAGGTGACATGGAATAACCAAACCATGGCATTTTCACACAGAGCTGACAGAATGCCCGTAGACCCTGAACTTATACGCCAAATAGCCGACGGCGGGAGGTATTTTCGGTATAGGTACACTCTAGGAAGTAAGGCCATGCGGGTTGGAGAAGTATCACCGGGGTACTGTGCGCATATCATACAGCCTGATACGTGTACTGAACAGATGAGAGAGATAGGGATAGGATTTTTCACTTGGAAAGTTTGCAATATGGTAATGTCATATTCTGTCCCATATGTTCTCCCTGATGATGCTTATTTCATATGTGGGAGGAAGGCTTATAAGTGGCTTGCCCCAAACTCAGAGGGATTGTGTTACATTGGAAGAGTGTTGACAGAAGTAATGACCATAACCCATGATAAGATGAAAGACGTTCACCGCAGTGCTCAAGCTCCTTATACTCATACTCACTATGAACACATCGTTAAGAGACACCTCATAGATAGGACAGAGCACGCAGCCTCTGATTTGATTCATGAATCCACCGGGATTCAATTCCTACTCGCGTAAGACATCACCCGTACCGCCAGAGGAATTATAAATTATAGGTATATCCATGCGCTAGCGAATCTGATAGATAATATCACCGAGATGTATGATGACACCTTCAGGTATACAGGGAGGGAGTTGCAAGCTTACAAAACGGAACTGATCCAGCACAGGATGGTCCTCAATTATATCACAGCGGTGACAGGCGGGTACTGCATCACTTTGGCAACTCAGTATGGTGTGAAGTGCTGCACGTATATTACAAACAGCACTGATGACCCAACCGAGGTCATAGATCAAAAGATGGACGATATCTTACAGTTGAAGTGGGAGTTCCGAAGGAGACACAACCTTACCCTTACTGCTGTGAGTAATGAATTGACCGGGTGGGTCTCATGGTTGAACCCACGAAATTGGTTCTCAGGTTTAGGAGAATGGGCTCAAAATGTTATCGTGAGTGTAGGAAAGTTTCTCCTTTGTATCCTGGGAGTTGTCATAAGTATTGGCTTGATATTTAGGTGTGTTCGAATTTTAACGCGGCGCAAGCACGGTACCAAAGTGATGAGTTTAAGGAGCGGGGGCATTGTTACAGCAACTGATTTAATTTATGACCCATCAATAGAGACAATGTTGTGATAAGACGTGATTCCACGGTCCGTTTCTTTCACCCATTTTTTTTCTTTGTTTTCCCTCAGCAAAAATACACCCATCCGGAGAAGACTTCAATCAACACCCAAGAATGATTACGCAAATGTGATGTGAATGTATTTTTGATACGTGTCTTATCTTCATCTCTACAACCTTCAGGTAGTGACACACATAGTCGACAGGTGATATCCACATACTAGCATTCACATGTGTTCCCCCTCCATGTATCATCAACTAAATGTGCACCCCATTTGTTGGAACAAGAAGCCGAACAGAGCTCGGTAGTGTTTGTTGGCCCACTTACAGACCCTTAATACGGGATAAGAAGGATTTAATGTATACTTCGCAATACCTCGAAGCTTATTTAGAACATATACGGCACAATGATACATGCCCCTCAGACACGGATTCATACATACATGCTTTTTACTATCCCACTAGGCCATACATTTCCCACCTACACCTTTCCTCCTACCATCCAATTATCTGTAGACAATTTGTATTGTATGTTTTTATCCAATCATCTGTAGATATTGTATTGTATATTTCTCTGACGTCCTAAGTGGATGCTGGGACTCCGTAAGGACCATGGGGAATAGCGGCTCCGCAGGAGACTGGGCACAACTATAAAGAAAGCTTTAGGTCTAACTGGTGTGCACTGGCTCCTCCCACTATGACCCTCCTCCAGACTTCAGTTAGAATCTTGTGCCCGGCTGAGCTGGATGCACACTAGGGGCTCTCCTGAGCTCCTAGAAAGAAAGTATACTTAGGTTTTTTATTTTACAGTGAGATCTGCTGGCAACAGACTCACTGCAGCGAGGGACTAAGGGGAGAAGAAGCGAACCTACCTAACAGGTGGTAGTTTGGGCTTCTTAGGCTACTGGACACCATTAGCTCCAGAGGGATCGACCGCAGGACCCGACCTTGGTGTTCGTTCCCGGAGCCGCGCCGCCGTCCCCCTTACAGAGCCAGAAGCAACGAAGAGGTCCGGAAAATCGGCGGCAGAAGACTTCGGTCTTCACCAAGGTAGCGCACAGCACTGCAGCTGTGCGCCATTGCTCCTCATGTACACCTCACACTCCGGTCACTGATGGGTGTAGGGCGCTGGGGGGGGGCTGTCACAATCCTGACTGTAGGTTTTATATTTGGTGACTTACCCCTGCCATCTGTCCTGGATCCTGTGTCTTTTCACTCACGGAGTTAAACAGCTTGTCAGCACTGAGTTTTCCTGAGTTCTCTGCCTGAGAGGTAATAGTTAATTAGCTCCACCTGTGGTGATCTCCTGTGTGAGGCTGAATTCAGTAATCTGAACTTTAGGTCTAAAAGCCAGCATCCTGTGTTTTGCAGAAGTCCAGGCTTCAGTGTTCTCTCTGCCTGCTAGGCCTCATTCTACATCACAGCCTTGGCTAGAGTAGTCACATGACAGTGACTGTTCACCTGACCCAGAGTTGTTCAATCCTCTGCCAGCCTGAGACTCTCTGCATCACCTAATCCTGCTCACCAATCACCAAGGACCAGGAAGTATAAATCAGGAGGCTGAGTTGGAAACTGGGCCAGTTCCTCGTGTCACATACAGCCTTGTGTGAGTCTTTATGCTGAGCTCCCTTAAGGTAACCTTTGTACCTAAGTTCCTGTGGAAACTCTGTTCCCTTGTTACCGTTTGGTTTACTTGTGTGTTGCCATTTGATTTCACCATTTCCCTGAGTCTCAATGTAAATGCACAGCTGCAATGTTTCGTCTTAAAGGCACAGTACTGAATTCCGTGTTCTCCACTGAAAACCACAGCTGTCGTGTTTCAGTTTTACTACTGTAGTAGTTGGGATCTCCAGAGCTCAGTACTTCCGTGCTTCCAACACCTCCGTGCCTCAGCACCTCCGTGTCTCGGCACCTCGTGCCTCCAGCACCCCTGTGCCTCAGCACCTCCGTGCTTCCGTCATCTCCGTGCTTCCAGCACCTCTGTGCCTCAGCACCTCCGTGCTTCCGTCATCTCCGTGCTTCCAGCACCTCTGTGCCTCAGTACCTCCGTGCCTCAGCATCTCCGTGCCTCAGCACCTCCGTGCTTCCAACACCTCCGTGCCTCAGCACCTCCGTGCTTCCAACACCCGTGCCTCAGTGCCTCAGCACCTCCGTGCTTCCAGCACCTCCGTGCCTCAGTACCTCCGTGACTCAGCATCTCCGTGCCTCAGCACCTCAGTGCCTCAGCACCTCCGTGCTTCCAGCACCTCCGTGACTCAGTACCTCCGTGACTCAGCATCTCCGTGCCTCAGCACCTCAGTGCCTCAGCACCTCCGTGCTTCCAGCACCTCCGTGCCTCAGCACTTCCGTGCTTCCAGCACCTCCGTGCCTCAGTACCTCCGTGCTTCCAGCACCTCCGTGCCTCAGTACCTCCGTGCCACAGCACCTCCGTGCCTCAGTACCTCCGTGCCTCAGCATCTCCGTGCTTCCAGCACCTCCGTGCCTCAGCACCCCAGTGTCTCTACGCACCCCAGTGTCTCTACGCACCCCAGTGCCTCTACGCACCTCAGTGCCTCCACGCACCTCAGTGCCTCCACGCACCTCAGTGTCTCCAAGCACCTCAGTGTCTCCAAGCACCTCAGTGTCCCCAAGCACCTCAGTGTCCCCAAGCACCTCAGTGTCCCCAAGCATCTCAGTGTCTCCAAGCACCCCGTGCCCTTTAGCACAATTATACCTGGTATTCTTCACTGATTCATCAGTGCCTTTCCAGTTCTGTCTTTCAGGAGACCTTCAGCGTCCACACATGCCTCCTGTCTGCCGACCTAATCCTGCATGAGGAGAACCTAGATTCGGCCATATCTGCTGCGGTTCCTCTTCCCAGTCACCGGAAGAAACCCCGAGTCCACAACACTCCCAAACCAGGTCAGTGGTAGTATTCATATAATCCTCCAGTCGCCCGCACAGACTTCACTAACACCGGGTTCACAAAACCTCAGTCATGACAGTAGGAACTGGCCACATGGACCCGGCCGAAAGTGATTGTCTGACGCATGACCTCCTAAGCAATATTGCAGGACGCTTGGAAGGTCTGGAGTCGACTCAGCATCAATTGGCACAGTGTCTGCAGCGGAATTTGTCCTCCAGAGATTCTCTGACCTTCTGCTCTAAGACTCCTGACCAACTGCAGATTTTCTACCAGATGTTACTACAGTTACAAGAACTTTTGCCTAGTATTCTCTCTGTGATGCCTGATCTCCTCAGGAATACTACCAACGTTGTTGATCCTGTTTTGTCCCATCCAGTTAATAGAGTCTCTTCCTCTGCGCAAGGGAAAGTTTTTCATCAGAGCTATCCACGGCCCAAGCTCTCTGAAGCTGAACGTCAGCGGCGTAAGGAGCTACATCTCTGTCTTTACTGTGGAAATTCTGGTCATTTTGTTAAAGACTGCATTCTTCGCAAGCCAGGTAATAGTGACAAATCTCAGTATCATAGTGCTCATGTCTACAAGTCATCCACAGTATCCGATCCTTCTGCTGCTGACGGGGGTATCAAGAAGGCTACTCTTCTGAGAGAGACTCAAATTTATGACTGGGGTCCGGTGGTTAAAAGACCTTATCCCAAGTTGGGTGTCCAGAGAAGAATGTTCAAGCCATTTACAGTCACAGAGGAGTCCGTGTCCACAGCCCCAGGAGGGGCGTCTTCAGAGCGTCCAGCCCCAGGAGGGGCGTCTTCAGAGCGTCCAGCCCCAGGAGGGGCGTCTTCAGAGCGTCCAGCCCCAGGAGGGGCGTCTTCAGAGCGTCCAGCCCCAGTGAGGGGTTCAGAGCGTCCAGCCCCAGAGAGTCTTCAGAGTGCTGCCCAGCCAGAGAGTCTTCAGAGTGCTGCCCAGCCAGAGAGTCTTCAGAGTGCTGCCCAGCCAGAGAGTCTTCAGAGTGCTGCCCAGCCAGAGAGTCTTCAGAGTGCTGCCCAGCCAGAGAGTCTTCAGAGTGCTGCCCAGCCAGAGAGTCTTCAGAGTGCTGCCCAGCCAGAGAGTCTTCAGAGTGCTGCCCAGCCAGAAAGTCTTCAGAGTGCTGCCCAGCCAGAGAGTCTACAGAGTGCTGCCCAGCCAGAGAGTCTACAGAGTGCTGCCCAGCCAGAGATTCTACAGAGTGCTGCCCAGCCAGAGATTCTACAGAGTGCTGCCCAGCCAGAGATTCTACAGAGTGCTGCCCAGCCAGAGATTCTACAGAGTGCTGCCCAGCCAGAGATTCTACAGAGTGCTGCCCAGCCCCGTGAAGAGGGGGCTCTTGCCTCAGCCCAGCCCCGTGAAGTGGGGGCTCTTGCCTCAGCCCAGCCCCGTGAAGAGAGGGCTCCTGCCTTAGTTCAGCCCCGTGAAGAAAGGGCTCAGTCCGTCCCGGTTCCAGCCGGTCCAGCAATACTCCAGGCCCAGCCTGGTCAGTCCGTCCCGGTTCCAGCCGGTCCAGCAATACTCCAGGCCCTGCCTGGTCAGTCCGTCCCGGTTCCAGCCGGTCCAGCAATACTCCAGGCCCTGCCTGGTCAGTCCGTCCCGGTTTCAGCCGGTCCAGCAATACTCCAGGCCCTGCCTGGTCAGTCCGTCCCGGTTCCAGCCGGTCCAGCAATACTCCAGGCTCCGCCTGGTCAGTCCGTCCCGGTTCCAGCCGGTCCAGCAATACTCCAGGACCAGCCTGGTCAGTCTCCTTTGGCTCCAGCCAATTCAAGTATCCTCAGATCCAATCCAGTCCTACTCGTCCAGCCAAAGTTTTCTTCAGTTTCATCCTCTAAGCTTTCGTCTGATGGTTTTCCACCTATTTACTTTGATGGAGATTTATTGCAATATGCCGCTCTGGTTGAACAATTTCTCTCTCGGATGGAGTCTGATCCTTCAGGTGCAGTAACTCCTTCCAACGTTACTCGATATCTGTTCCTGGCATTCAGAGGAAGAGCTTTGGAGTGGGCCAACATGCTCTTTGAGAGTAATGATCCTGTGTTCCATGACTTACAGACTTTTAGTAACGCTGTAGTTAAAGAATTTAGTCCTAAACCTTTTGTCACAATCTTGACTATAATTCTCATATTTGGTGACTTACCCCTGCTTTCTGTCCTGGATCCTGTGTCTTTTCACTCACGGAGTTAAACAGCTTGTCAGCACTGAGTTTCCTGAGTTCTCTGCCCGAGAGGTAATCAGCTCCACCTGTGGTGATCTCCTGTGTGAGGCTGAATTCAGTAATCTAAAAGCAAGCATCCTGTGTTTTGCAGAAGTCCAGGCTTCAGTGTTCTCTTGGCCTGCTAGGCCTCATTCTACATCACAGCCTTGGCTAGAGTAGTCACATGACAGTGACATCACCTAATCCTGCCCACCAATCATCAAGGACCAGGAAGTATAAATCAGGAGGCTGAGTTGGAATCTGGGCCATTTCCTCGTGTCACATACAGCCTTGTGAGAGTCTTTATGCTGAGCTCCCTTAAGGTAACCATTGTACCTAAGTTCCTGTGGAAACTCTGTTCCCTTGTTCCTGTATGGTTACTTGTGTGTTGCCATTTGATTTCACCATTTCCCTGAGTCTCAATGTAAAGGCACAGCTGCAATGTTTCGTCTTAAAGGCACAGTACTGAATTCCATGTTCTCCACTGAAAACCACAGCTGTCGTGTTTCAGTTTTACTACTGTTGTAGTTGGGATCTCCAGAGCTCAGTACTTCCGTGCTTCCAGCACCTCCGTGACTCAGCATCTCCGTGCCTCAGCACCTCAGTACCTCCGTGCCTCAGGACCTCCGTGCCTCAGTACCTCCGTGCTTCCAGCACCTCCGTGCCTCCGTGCTTCCAGCACCTCCGTGACTCAGCATCTCCGTGCCTCAGCACCTCAGTACCTCCGTGCCTCAGGACCTCCGTGCCTTCGTGCCTCAGTACCTCCGTGCTTCCAGCACCTCCGTGCCTCCGTGCTTCCAGCACCTCCGTGACTCCGCATCTCCGTGCCTCAGCACCTCCGTGCCTCAGTACCTCCGTGCTTCCAGCACCTCCGTGCCTCCGTGCTTCCAGCACCTCCGTGACTCCGCATCTCCGTGCCTCAGCACCTCCGTGCCTCAGTACCTCCGTGCTTCCAGCACCTCCGTGCCTCCGTGCTTCCAGCATCTCCGTGACTCAGCATCTCCGTGCCTCAGCACCTCCGTGCCTCAGCACCTCCGTGCCTCAGTACCTCCGTGCTTCCAGCACCTCCGTGCCTCCGTGCCTCAGCACCCCAGTGTCTCTACGCACTCCAGTGTCTCTACGCACCCCAGTGTCTCTACGCACCTCAGTGTCTCTACGCACCTCAGTGCCTCTACGCACCTCAGTGCCTCTACGCACCTCAGTGTCTCCAAGTACCTCAGTGTCTCCAAGTACCTCAGTGTCTCCAAGTACCTCAGTGTCTCCAAGTACCTCAGTGTCTCCAAGCACCTCAGTGTCTCCAAGCACCTCAGTGTCTCCAAGCACCTCAGTGTCTCCAAGCACCTCAGTGTCTCCAAGCACCTCAGTGTCCCCAAGCACCCCGTGCCCTTTAGCACAGTTGTACCTGTTATTCTTCACTGATTCATCAGCGCCTTTCCAGTTCTGTCTTTCAGGAGACCTTCAGCGCCCACACGTGCTTCCTGTCTGCCGACCTCATCCTGCATGAGGAGAACCTGGATTCGGCCATCTCTGCCGCGGTTCCTCTTCCCAGTCACCGGAAGAGACCCCGAGTCCACAACACTTCCAAAACCAGGTCAGTGGTGGTATTCGTGTAGTCCTCCAGTCGCCCACGCAGACTTCGCTAGCACCGGGTTCACAAAAACCTTAGTCATGATAGTAGGAAATGGCCCCATGGACCCGGCCGAAAGTGTTTGTCTGACGCAGGACCTCCTAAGCAATATTGCAGGACGCTTGGAAGGTCTGGAGTCGACTCAGCATCAATTGGCACAGTGTCTGCAGCGGAATTCTTTCTCCAGAGATTCTCTGACCTTCTGCTCTAAGACTCCTGACCAACTGCAGATATTCTACCAGATGTTATTACAGTTACAAGAACTTTTGCCTAGTATTCTCTCTGTAATGCCTGATCTCCTCAGGAATACTACCAACGTTGTTGATCCTGTTTTGTCCCAACCAGTTAATAGAGTCTCTTCCTCTGTGCAAGGAAAAGTTGTTCATCAGAGCTATCCACGGCCCAAGCTCTCTGAAGCTGAACGTCAGCGGCGTAGGGAGCTACACCTCTGTCTTTACTGTGGAAATTCCGGTCATTTTGTTAAAGACTGCATTCTTCGCAAGCCAGGGAATGGTGACAAATCGCAGTATCACAGTGCTCATGTCTACAAGTCATCCACAGTAGCCGATCCTGCTACTGCTGACGGGGGTATCAAGATGGCTACTCGGAAAGAGACTCAAATTTATGACTGGGGTCCGGTGATTAAAAGACCTTATCCCAAGTTGGGTGTCCAGAGAAGAATATTCAAGCCATTTAGAGTCACAGAGGAGTCAGAGTGTCCAGCCCCAGGGGGGGCGTCCGTGTCTTCAGCCCCAGGAGGGGCGTCTTCAGAGTGTCCAGCCCCAGGAGGGGCGTCTTCAGAGTGTCCAGCCCCAGGAGGGGCGTCTTCAGAGTGTCCAGCCCCAGGAGGGGCGTCTTCAGAGTGTCCAGCCCCAGGAGGGGCGTCTTCAGAGTGTCCAGCCCCAGGAGGGGCGTCTTCAGAGTGTCCAGCCCCAGGAGGGGCGTCTTCAGAGTGTCCAGCCCCAGGAGGGGCGTCTTCAGAGTGTCCAGCCCCAGGAGGGGCGTCTTCAGAGTGTCCAGCCCCAGGAGGGGCGTCTTCAGAGTGTCCAGCCCCAGGAGGGGCGTCTTCAGAGTGTCCAGCCCCAGGAGGGGCGTCTTCAGAGTGTCCAGCCCCAGGAGGGGCGTCTTCAGAGTGTCCAGCCCCAGGAGGGGCGTCTTCAGAGTGTCTAGCCCCAGGAGGGGCGTCTTCAGAGTGTCTAGCCCCAGGAGGGGCGTCTTCAAAGTGTCCAGCCCCAGGAGGGGCGTCTTCAGAGTGTCTAGCCCCAGGAGGGGCGTCTTCAGAGTGTCCAGCCCCAGGGGGGGCGTCCGTGTCTTCAGCCCCAGGGGGGGCGTCTTCAGAGTGTCCAGCCCCAAGAAGGGGTTCTTCAGAGCGTCCAGCCCCAGTGAGGGGTTCAGAGCGTCCAGCCCCAGTGAGGGGTTCAGAGCGTCCAGCCCCAGGAGGGGGTTCTTCAGAGGGCACAGCCCCAGGAGGGGGTTCTTCAGAGGGTCCAGCCCCAGGAGGGGGTTCCGAGGGTACAGCCCCAGGAAGGGGATTAGAGGGTCTACAGAGTGCTGCCCAGCCAGAGGGTCTACAGAGTGCTGCCCAGCCAGAGAGCCTTCAGAGCGCTGCCCAGCCAGAGAGCCTTCAGAGCGCTGCCCAGCCAGAGAGCCTTCAGAGCGCTGCCCAGCCAGAGAGCCTTCAGAGCGCTGCCCAGCCAGAGAGCCTTCAGAGCGCTGCCCAGCCAGAGAGCCTTCAGAGCGTTGCCCAGCCAGAGAGCCTTCAGAGCGCAGCCCAGCCCCGTGAAGTGGGGGCTCTTGCCTCAGCCCAGCCCCGTGAAGTGGGGGCTCTTGCCTCAGCCCAGCCCCGTGAAGTGGGGGCTCTTGCCTCAGCCCAGCCCCGTGAAGTGGGGGCTCTTGCCTCAGCCCAGCCCCGTGAAGTGGGGGCTCTTGCCTCAGCCCAGCCCCGTGAAGTGGGGGCTCTTGCCTCAGCCCAGCCCCGTGAAGTGGGGGCTCCTGCCTTGGTTCAGCCCCGTGAAGAAAGGACTCAGTCCGTCCCGGTTCCAGCCGGTCCAGCAATACTCCAGGCCCAGCCTGGTCAGTCCGTCCCGGTTCCAGCCGGTCCAGCAATACTCCAGGCCCAGCTTGGCCAGTCCGTTCCGGTTCCAGCCGGTCCAGCAATACTCCAGGCTCCGCCTGGTCAGTTCGTTCCGGTTCCAGCCGGTCCAGTGTTACTCCAGGACCAGCCTGGTCAGTCTCCTTTGGTTCAAGCCAATTCAAGCATCCCCGGATCCAATCCAGTCCTACTCGTCCAGTCAAAGATTTCTCCAGTTTCAGCCTCTAAGCTTTCGTCTGATGGTTTACCACCTATTTACTTCGATGGAGATTTACTGCAATATGCCGCTTTGGTTGAACAATTTCTGTCTCTGATGGAGTCTGATCCTTCAGGTGCAGTAACTCCTTCCAACGTTACTCGATATCTGTTCCTGGCATTCAGAGGAAGAGCTTTGGAGTGGGCCAACATGCTTTTTGAGAGTAATGATCCTGTGTTCCATGACTTACAGAATTTTAGTAATGCTGTGGTTAAAGAATTTGGTCCTAAACCTATGGAATCTGACTCGGTAAAGAAATCAGGCTCTAAAGGGAATGCAGAAGGAAGTTTGTGCTGTCCTCCCAGGGATAATCTAAGAATCTCCTTCAGTAAGAATCCGACCATTAAAATTGCTCATGTTGGAGTCTCTCCTAGCCCAGAGAATTTAAATCTCCAGTGCACCTCATTTTCATCTGCAAACTGTGTATCTATGGGAGATTCATATCTTCCATTAGACTTGGACTCAGACTCTGAATTTGATCCAGTCCATGATGCTACTCCTTTCTTGGGAGCCCCCATGTTTTCTAAGGAAGGTTTTTCTTTACAGGAGATCCCGCGGTCCTTGGTCAAAACCAAACGTTCCCATAAGAAGAAGAGGCATCAACGAAGGTCCTAAATTCTTCTGTATGAATTTCTCAAGTTCCCCTAAGATTAGATGGGTGTCCGGAGTCCACCCTCGAAGAGGGGGATACTGTCACAATCTTGACTATAATTCTCATATTTGGTGACTTACCCCTGCTTTCTGTCCTGGATCCTGTGTCTTTTCACTCACGGAGTTAAACAGCTTGTCAGCACTGAGTTTCCTGAGTTCTCTGCCCGAGAGGTAATCAGCTCCACCTGTGGTGATCTCCTGTGTGAGGCTGAATTCAGTAATCTAAAAGCAAGCATCCTGTGTTTTGCAGAAGTCCAGGCTTCAGTGTTCTCTTGGCCTGCTAGGCCTCATTCTACATCACAGCCTTGGCTAGAGTAGTCACATGACAGTGACATCACCTAATCCTGCCCACCAATCATCAAGGACCAGGAAGTATAAATCAGGAGGCTGAGTTGGAATCTGGGCCATTTCCTCGTGTCACATACAGCCTTGTGAGAGTCTTTATGCTGAGCTCCCTTAAGGTAACCATTGTACCTAAGTTCCTGTGGAAACTCTGTTCCCTTGTTCCTGTATGGTTACTTGTGTGTTGCCATTTGATTTCACCATTTCCCTGAGTCTCAATGTAAAGGCACAGCTGCAATGTTTCGTCTTAAAGGCACAGTACTGAATTCCATGTTCTCCACTGAAAACCACAGCTGTCGTGTTTCAGTTTTACTACTGTTGTAGTTGGGATCTCCAGAGCTCAGTACTTCCGTGCTTCCAGCACCTCCGTGACTCAGCATCTCCGTGCCTCAGCACCTCAGTACCTCCGTGCCTCAGGACCTCCGTGCCTCAGTACCTCCGTGCTTCCAGCACCTCCGTGCCTCCGTGCTTCCAGCACCTCCGTGACTCAGCATCTCCGTGCCTCAGCACCTCAGTACCTCCGTGCCTCAGGACCTCCGTGCCTTCGTGCCTCAGTACCTCCGTGCTTCCAGCACCTCCGTGCCTCCGTGCTTCCAGCACCTCCGTGACTCCGCATCTCCGTGCCTCAGCACCTCCGTGCCTCAGTACCTCCGTGCTTCCAGCACCTCCGTGCCTCCGTGCTTCCAGCACCTCCGTGACTCCGCATCTCCGTGCCTCAGCACCTCCGTGCCTCAGTACCTCCGTGCTTCCAGCACCTCCGTGCCTCCGTGCTTCCAGCATCTCCGTGACTCAGCATCTCCGTGCCTCAGCACCTCCGTGCCTCCGTGCCTCAGCACCTCCGTGCCTCAGTACCTCCGTGCTTCCAGCACCTCCGTGCCTCCGTGCCTCAGCACCCCAGTGTCTCTACGCACTCCAGTGTCTCTACGCACCCCAGTGTCTCTACGCACCTCAGTGTCTCTACGCACCTCAGTGCCTCTACGCACCTCAGTGCCTCTACGCACCTCAGTGCCTCTACGCACCTCAGTGTCTCCAAGTACCTCAGTGTCTCCAAGTACCTCAGTGTCTCCAAGTACCTCAGTGTCTCCAAGTACCTCAGTGTCTCCAAGTACCTCAGTGTCTCCAAGCACCTCAGTGTCTCCAAGCACCTCAGTGTCTCCAAGCACCTCAGTGTCTCCAAGCACCTCAGTGTCTCCAAGCACCTCAGTGTCCCCAAGCACCCCGTGCCCTTTAGCACAGTTGTACCTGTTATTCTTCACTGATTCATCAGCGCCTTTCCAGTTCTGTCTTTCAGGAGACCTTCAGCGCCCACACGTGCTTCCTGTCTGCCGACCTCATCCTGCATGAGGAGAACCTGGATTCGGCCATCTCTGCCGCGGTTCCTCTTCCCAGTCACCGGAAGAGACCCCGAGTCCACAACACTTCCAAAACCAGGTCAGTGGTGGTATTCGTGTAGTCCTCCAGTCGCCCACGCAGACTTCGCTAGCACCGGGTTCACAAAAACCTTAGTCATGATACCTTTGGAATCTGCATCAACGAAGGTCCTAAATTCTTCTGTATGAATTTCTCAAGTTCCTCTAAGATTCAAGATGGGTGTCCGGAGTCCACCCTTGAAGAGGGGGATACTGTCACAATCCTGACTGTAGGTTTTATATTTGGTGACTTACCCCTGCCATCTGTCCTGGATCCTGTGTCTTTTCACTCACGGAGTTAAACAGCTTGTCAGCACTGAGTTTTCCTGAGTTCTCTGCCTGAGAGGTAATAGTTAATTAGCTCCACCTGTGGTGATCTCCTGTGTGAGGCTGAATTCAGTAATCTGAACTTTAGGTCTAAAAGCCAGCATCCTGTGTTTTGCAGAAGTCCAGGCTTCAGTGTTCTCTCTGCCTGCTAGGCCTCATTCTACATCACAGCCTTGGCTAGAGTAGTCACATGACAGTGACTGTTCACCTGACCCAGAGTTGTTCAATCCTCTGCCAGCCTAAGACTCTCTGCATCACCTAATCCTGCTCACCAATCACCAAGGACCAGGAAGTATAAATCAGGAGGCTGAGTTGGAAACTGGGCCAGTTCCTCGTGTCACATACAGCCTTGTGTGAGTCTTTATGCTGAGCTCCCTTAAGGTAACCTTTGTACCTAAGTTCCTGTGGAAACTCTGTTCCCTTGTTACCGTTTGGTTTACTTGTGTGTTGCCATTTGATTTCACCATTTCCCTGAGTCTCAATGTAAATGCACAGCTGCAATGTTTCGTCTTAAAGGCACAGTACTGAATTCCGTGTTCTCCACTGAAAACCACAGCTGTCGTGTTTCAGTTTTACTACTGTTGTAGTTGGGATCTCCAGAGCTCAGTACTTCCGTGCTTCCAACACCTCCGTGCCTCAGCACCTCCGTGTCTCGGCACCTCATGCCTCCAGCACCCCTGTGCCTCAGCACCTCCGTGCTTCCGTCATCTCCGTGCTTCCAGCACCTCTGTGCCTCAGCATCTCCGTGCCTCAGCATCTCCGTGCCTCAGCACCTCAGTGCCTCAGCACCTCCGTGCTTCCAACACCTCCGTGCCTCAGCACCTCAGTGCCTCAGCACCTCCGTGCTTCCAGCACCTCCGTGCCTCAGTACCTCCGTGACTCAGTATCTCCGTGCCTCAGCACCTCCGTGACTCAGCATCTCCGTGCCTCAGCACCTCAGTGCCTCAGCACCTCAGTGCCTCAGCACCTCCGTGGTTCCAGCACCTCCGTGCCTCAGTACCTCCGTGCCACAGCACCTCCGTGCCTCAGTACCTCCGTGCCTTAGCATCTCCGTGCTTCCAGCACCTCCGTGCCTCAGCACCCCAGTGTCTCTACGCACCCCAGTGTCTCTACGCACCCCAGTGCCTCTACGCACCCCAGTGCCTCTACGCACCTCAGTGCCTCCATGCACCTTAGTGTCTCCAAGTACCTCAGTGTCTCCAAGCACCTCAGTGTCCCCAAGCACCTCAGTGTCCCCAAGCACCTCAGTGTCCCCAAGCCTCTCAGTGTCTCCAAGCACCCCGTGCCCTTTAGCACAATTATACCTGGTATTCTTCACTGATTCATCAGTGCCTTTCCAGTTCTGTCTTTCAGGAGACCTTCAGCGTCCACACATGCCTCCTGTCTGCCGACCTAATCCTGCATGAGGAGAACCTAGATTCGGCCATATCTGCTGCGGTTCCTCTTCCCAGTCACCGGAAGAAACCCCGAGTCCACAACACTCCCAAACCAGGTCAGTGGTAGTATTCATATAATCCTCCAGTCGCCCGCACAGACTTCACTAACACCGGGTTCACAAAACCTCAGTCATGACAGGGGCACCCTGAGGGCAATATATGACACCTTGGCTGGCAAATCTACATCATATATAGTCCTAGAGGCTATATAGATGTAAAATTACCCCTGCCAGTTTTCCAGAAAAAGCGGGAGAAAGTCAGCCGAAAAAGGTGCGGGGCCATCTCCCTCAGCACACTGGCGCCATTTTTCCCTCACAGCTCCGCTGGAAGGAAGCTCCCTGGCTCTCCCCTGCAGTCTGAACACTACAGAAGGGTAAAAAAGAGAGGGGGGGCACTAAATTTAGGCGCAATATAGATATATATATATGATATATAAAAAAGCAGCTATAAGGGAAAACACTCATTTATAGTGGGATCCCTGTGTTATATTGCGCTCTGGTGTGTGCTGGCATACTCTCTCTCTGTCTCCCCAAAGGGCTTTGTGGGGTCCTGTCCTCTGTCAGAGCATTCCCTGTGTGTTTGCGGTGTGTCCAGTGGCGTAACTAGAAATTTTTCTCCCCAAGCCAA
Organism: Pseudophryne corroboree; assembly: GCF_028390025.1. Taxonomy (NCBI): domain Eukaryota; kingdom Metazoa; phylum Chordata; class Amphibia; order Anura; family Myobatrachidae; genus Pseudophryne; species Pseudophryne corroboree. The sequence goes on from NC_086448.1 coordinate 691,266,610, forward strand.
AAAATTCTTTGGCGCGCCCCCCCCCACCTGCCGCATAATTGGGAGCAAGAAAGGGATAAATATGCGCGCGCCGAAGGCGCGCGCTGCAAAAAAAAGGGCGTGGTTTTGTTGGAATGGGCGTGGTTTCTCATAAAGGGGCGTGGTATTGCAGGAAAAGACTACCTTATACCCCAGTTTTGCAACCTGCACGCCCAGACGTTGGCCACCACAGGAAAGAAAAATAATCCTGATTCATGCCCCTTACATTATTTGTCATTTTTCCTCCTTATAGTAATGCCCAGTATACATTATGCCACATACTGCAATGGCCCTTAGACATTATTCCACACACAATAATGCACATGACACATTATGCCACACACCATAATGCCCCCGACACATTATGCCACACACCGTAATGCCTGTGACACATTATGCCACACACCGTAATGCCTGTGACACATTATGCCACACACCGTAATGCCCCCGACACATTATGACAGGAATCGCAATGCCCGTTATACATTATGCTACACACTGCAATGCCCCTGATACATTATAGCACATACAATGCCTGTGACACATTATGACACACACCGCAATGACCTTGAGACATTATACCACAATGCCCGTGATATAGTATACCATACACTGTAATGCCTGTGACACATACCGCAATGCCCTGCCCGTTATACCCTATGCCACACACCGCAATGCCCGTTATGTATTATGCCACACTGCAATGACCCTGAGACATTATACCACATACCACAATGCCCGTGATATAGTATACCACACACCGTAATGCCTGACACATTATGACACACACCGCAATGTCCGTGATACATTATGCCACACACTGCAATGACCCTGAGACATTATACCACATATTACAATGCCCGCGATATAGTATACCATACACCGTAATGCCTGTGACACATTATGACACACACCGCAATGTCCGTGATACATTATGCCACACACCGTAATGCCCATTACACATTAAGTCCTACAGTAAGGCTTCTAATTACTTTTCAATTACCTTCTCGTTGTCAGGGGTTTCATGCACTGGGTGTCATGCTCGTTGCCAGGTGTTTCATGCACTGGGTGTCATGCTCGTTGTCAGGTGTTTCATGCACTGGGTGTCATGCTCGTTGCTAGGAGGTAGTCCTTGTTGCTAGGGCTGTGCTCCCTGTGCCACATATGACCCCAGTGCCAGATATTCCCCCACAGTGCCAGGTACTCACATGCCCCCGGTGCCAAATATAGCCCCCCCCATGTGCCAGGTACACATATACCCCCCCCCCCCCAGTGCCACATATGCCCCCAGTGCCAGATATTCCCCCCCAGTGCCACATATGCCCCCAGTGCCAGATATTCCCCCCGTGCCAGATATGCCGCCAGTGCCATATATTCCCCCCCAGTGCCACATATGCCCCCAGTGCCAGATATTCCCCCAGTACCAGATATCCCCCCTAGTGCCAGACATCCCCCCCCAGTGCCAGCCATCCCCCCCCCAGTGCCATATATGCCCCAGTGCCAGACATCCCCCCCCCAGTGCCAGATATCCCCCCCAGTGCCAGACATCCCCCCCCCCAGTGCCAGATATCCCCCCCCAGTGCCATATATGCCCCAGTGCCAGATATCCCCCCTAGTGCCAGACATCTCCCCCCCAGTGCCATATATGCCCCAGTGCCAGACATCCCCCCCCCAGTGCCAGATATCCCCCCCAGTTCCAGACATCCCCCCCCCCAGTGCCATATATGCCCCAGTGCCAGACATCCCCCCCCAGTGCCATATATGCCCCAGTGCCAGACATCCCCCCCCCAGTGCCAGATATCCCCCCCAGTGCCAGACACCCCCCCCCAGTGCCAGACAGTGCCATATATGCCCCAGTGCCAGATATCCCCCCTAGTGCCAGACATCTCCCCCCCAGTGCCATATATGCCCCAGTGCCAGACATCCCCCCCCCAGTGCCAGATATCCCCCCCAGTGCCAGACATCCCCCCCCCAGTGCCAGATATCCCCCCCCAGTGCCATATATGCCCCAGTGCCAGATATCCCCCCTAGTGCCAGACATCTCCCCCCCAGTGCCATATATGCCCCAGTGCCAGACATCCCCCCCCCAGTGCCAGATATCCCCCCCCAGTGCCAGACATCCCCCCCCCAGTGCCAGATATCCCCCCCCAGTGCCATATATGCCCCAGTGCCAGATATCCCCCCTAGTGCCAGACATCTCCCCCCCAGTGCCATATATGCCCCAGTGCCAGACATCCCCCCCCAGTGCCAGATATTCCCCCCAGTGCCGCCGCCGCTTTTTGGAGGGACACGGAGGGTACAGCCTCTCCTGTGTCCCTCCTGCTGCATCATCTCCGGCGGCCGCGGGTCTAATAGGGGGAAGTGCCGTCCGTGAGCCAATTAGAGCTCACGGACGGCACTTCCCCCTATTAGACCCGCGGCCGCCGGAGATGATGCAGGAGGGACACAGGAGAGGCACACGCTGTGCCGTCCGTGTCCCTCCAACAAGCGGCGGCGGGAAGGAGAAAGCAGACTGACATGCGGGCGCTCGTCCGCATGTCAGTCTGCTGTAATCAGTGGCGCCCCCGCAGCCCCTCGCCCCCAAGCCACCGCGAGGACTGCAGGGGCAGTAGTTACGCCACTGGGTGTGTCGGTACGGCTGTGTCAACATGTTTGATGAGGAGGCTTATGTGGAGGCGGAGCAAATGCCTGTAAACGTGATGTCACCCCCTGCGGGGTCGACACCTGAGTGGATGGTGCTGTGGAAGGAATTACGCGACAGTGTCGACTCCTTGCATAAAAGGTTTGACGACATACCTAATGTGTGACAGCCGGCTTCTCAGCCTGTGCCTGCCCAGGCGTCTCAAAAGTCATCAGGGGCTCTAAAACGCCCGCTACATCAGATGACAGACACAGATGTCGACACGGATACTGACTCCAGTGTCGACGACGATGAGACTAATGTAACTTCCAGTAGGGCCACACGTTACATGATTGAGGCAATGAAAAATGTGTTGCACATTTCTGATGTTACCCCCGGTACCAAAAAAAAAGGGTATTATGTTTGGAGAGAAAAAAACTACCAGTAGCTTTTCCTCCATCTGAAGAGTTAAATGAAGTGTGTGAAGAAGCGTGGGCTTCCCCTGATAAAAAGGTGGTAATTTCTAAGAGGTTACTAATGGCGTACCCTTTCCCGCCAGAGGATAGGTCACGCTGGGAAACATCCCCTAGGGTGGATAAAGTGCTCACACGCTTGTCAAAGAAGGTGGCACTACCGTCTCCGGATACGGCCGCCCTGAAGGAATCTGCTGATAGAAAGCAGGAGGCTATCCTGAAATCTATATATACACACACAGGTGTTATACTGAGACCGGCTATTGCTTCAGCCTGGATGTGCAGTGCTGCTGCTGCGTGGTCAGATTCCCTGTCAGAAAATATAGATACCCTAGACAGGGACACTATATTGCTAAACGTAGAGCATATAAAAGACGCACTTTTATACATGAGGGATGCACAGAGGGATATTTGCCGGCTGGCATCCAAAATTAGTGCAATGTCCATTTCTGCCATGAGAGGGTTATGGACTCGGCAGTGGACAGGAGATGCAGATTCCAAACGACACATGGAAGTTCTGCCTTATAAGGGTGAGGAGTTGTTCGGGGATGGTCTCTCGGACCTCGTTTCCACACAACAGCTGGGAAGTCTACATTTTTACCCCATGTTCCCTCACAACCTAAGAAAGCACCGTATTATCAGGTACAGTCCTTTCGGCCCAATAGGGGCAAGCGGGTTAAAGGCGCGTCCTTTCTGCCCAGAGGCAGAGGTAGGGGAAAGAAGCTGCAGCATACAGCCAGTTCCCAGGAGCAAAAGTCCTCCCCCGCTTCCTCTAAGTCCACAGCATGACGCTGGGGCTTCACAGGCGGAGCCAGGTACGGTGGGGGCCCGTCTCAAATATTTCAGCAATCAGTGGGCTCGCTCACGGGTGGATCCCTGGATCCTTCAAGTAGTATCTCAGGGGTACAAGCTGGAATTCGAGACGTCTCCCCCCCGCCGTTTCCTCAAATCTGCCTTGCCAACCACTCCCTCAGGCAGGGAGGCAGTGTTACAGGCAATTCACAAGCTGTATTCACAACAAGTGATAGTAAAGGTGCCCCTACTTCAACAAGGAAGGGGTTACTATTCCACAATGTTTGTGGTACCGAAACCGGACGGTTCGGTGAGACCCATTTTAAATTTGAAATCCTTGAACACATATATAAAAAAATTCAAGTTCAAGATGGAATCGCTCAGGGCGGTTATTGCAAGCCTGGACGAGGGGGATTACATGGTATCACTGGACATCAAGGATGCTTACCTGCATGTCCCCATTTACCATCCTCACCAGGAGTACCTCAGATTTGTGGTACAGGATTGTCATTACCAATTCCAGACGTTGCCGTTCGGTCTATCCACGGCTCCGAGGGTCTTTATCAAGGTAATGGCCGAAATGATGATACTCCTTCGAAAGTGGGGAGTTTTAATTATCCCGTACTTGGACGATCTCCTGATAAAGGCGAGGTCCAGAGAGCAGTTGTTGGTCAGGGTAGCACTATCTCGGGAAGTGCTACAACAGCACGGCTGGATTCTAAACATTCCAAAGTCACAGCTGGTCCCTTCGACACGTCTACTGTTCCTGGGGATGGTTCTGGACACAGAACAGAGAAAAGTGTTTCTCCCGGAGGAGAAGGCCAAGGAGCTGTCATCTCTAGTCAGAGGCCTCCTAAAACCAAAACAGGTGTCGGTGCATCACTGCACGCGGATCCTGGGAAAAATGGTAGCTTCCTACGAAGCGATTCCATTCGGCAGGTTTCATGCAAGAACCTTTCAGTGGGACCTGTTGGACAAGTGGTCCGGATCGCATCTTCAGATGCATCGTCTGATAACCCTGTCTCCAAGGTCAAGGGTGTCTCTGCTGTGGTGGCTGCAGAGTGCTCATCTTCAAGAGGGCCACAGATTCGGCATACAGGACTGGGTCCTGGTGACCACGGATGCCAGCCTTCGAGGCTGGGGGGCAGTCACACAGGGAAGAAACTTCCAAAGACTATGGTCAAGTCAGGAGACTTCCCTGCACATAAATATTCTGGAACTAAGGGCCATTTACAATGCCCTAACTCAGGCAAAACCCCTGCTTCAAAACCAGCCGGTACTGATCCAGTCAGACAACATCACGGTGGTCGCCCATGTAAACCGACTGTTATGATTCCAGCACTCTGGTCAGAGGAGATCTTATGGCAAGGACCGGAGCACTGGAACGGAATGCTGGGGAAGGGAGCAGGACAGGAAAATAGCCCCTGGCGCCCTAACTCTGTTGTCTCACCCGTGTTGTCAGAAATCCCCTGCGAGACTATGGTTTCTTGAGCCCTTGGCAGCCGCGTTTGAAGGGCAGATTATGTCTGCCCAACTTCGATGCCCCCCGGTCTTAATGAGAGACAAACGGAAACCCGAGACAGGGTGATAACAAGAGGCCCTCTAACTAAACAATTAGGCCAGGGGCTAAGCAAACTCAAAACTATAATATGTGCGGAGAAACCGCCAGGGAAAAGGACAACCAAAATATCCACTTGAACAATTCTCCTACCCGGCACCGCCGAGTACCAGAGAGGACTTGTGGAAGCGGAACCCTCCGCAAATGCTCCAAACACAAAATATAAAAGGTAAGGCGGCTGAGCCGCAACACACGGCAGAGCCGCAACTCACGAACACCACTGGATATAAAACGGTGATCAGTCAGGACTCCAGGGACCCAAACGACCTCTTGGGATGAGATGACAACTCCCGAATACCGGACTTCTGAGGACTGGAATGACCGGATACAGCAGGACTGGAAACAGACTCTCAGCAAACAAAAGGCAACATGCAGGAAGCTATTACCGGCGTCTGTGAGAAGCCCTGGGAGTGTATTAAACAAGGAGTCCTCCAATCAGCTGCTAAAGGCTGATTAGAATAAATGCCGTGCAGCTGCCTTGCTGCACGGCCAGAGAGCAGGTGAATATCTTAATTTCCTAAAGCCTAGCAACGGGGAACGCGGTCCGCCAGTGGCGTCCCCGTTGCTAGGGTCCGTGCGGCTCAGCGCGCCCGGCGTCTAGCGTTGCTAGGGAGCCGGCGGCTGTACGCGCACGGCGTCTCTAGTTGCTAGGCGCCAGGCCGCGCAGACAAGCGGACCCCGGCGCCTAACAGTACCCCCCCTTGAGGAGGGGTCAAGGAACCCCTAAAGCCAGGTTTCTGAGGAAATTCCCGAAAAAATGCCCTCTTGAGCCTCGGGACATGAAGATCCTTATCCAGGACCCAAGACCTTTCCTCCGGACCATAGCCTTTCCAGTGAACTAGAAAATACAGCCGACCCCGGGACAATTTGGAATCGAGAACCTTCTCTACCAAGAACTCCTGTTGTCCCTGTACATCCACTGGAGATCTACCCTGAGAGATCTTCCGAGAAAATCTACTGGAAGAAACGTATTGGGGGTAATTCTGAGTTGATTGCAGCAGGAAATTTTTTAGCAGTTGGGCAAAACCATGTGCACTGCAGGGGGGGCAGATATAACATTTGCAGAGAGAGTTAGATTTGGGTGGGTTATTTTGTTTCCTTGCAGGGTAAATACTCGCTGCTTTATTTTTACTCTGAAATTTAGATTTCAGTTTGAATACACCCCACCCAAATCTAACTCTCTCTGCAAATGTTATATCTGCCCCCCTGCAGTGCACATGGTTTTGCCCAATTGCTAAAAAGTTTTCTGCTGCGATCAACTTGGAATTACCCCCATTGTTTCAACAGGGAACAATGAAACGTATTTCCAATCCTGAGAGATCTTGGTAAACGTAACCGAAAGGCAACTGGGTTGACTATTTTAATAATAAGAAATGACCCAATAAATTTGGGTCCCAGTCTAGCCGAGGATTGTCGAAGCCTGATGTTGCGAGTCGACAACCACACCCTATCTCCCACCTTAAAAGTGCAAGGACGTCGGAGCCTGTCAGAAAATTTCTTCTCTCGAAAGGCCGCTTTTCTGAGAGCAAGGTGCACCTTTTTCCAAATGGCTCTGAGATGGGAGGTTAAGGTTAGCGAGGAGACTGAGGAATGTTGAAAAAAAGAATTAGCTCTGGGGTGAAAACCAAAAACTGAAAAGAATGGAGACTCTTTAGTGGAGGAATGACAAGAATTATTGTAAGCAAATTCAGCCAACGGAAGAAACTCGGACCAATCATTCTGGAGTTTGGCTGAATACAAGCGCAAATATTGTTTCAATGATTGGTTAACTCGTTCGGTTTGCCCGTTGGATTGTGGGTGGTAACCGGATGTTAACGACAATTTCATCTTCAAAGAGGCACAAAAACATTTCCAGAATTGTGCGATGAATTGTGGACCCCGATCAGAAACAATATCAGTAGGCAACCCATGAAGCCTGAATACATGGCGGAGAAACAAAACTGCCAACCCTTGGGCAGAAGGCAATCGGGGAAGAGCAATAAAATGAGCCATTTTACTAAAACGGTCCACTACCACCCATATGACTCGGAATCCGGCTGAAAGGGGAAGGTCAACCACAAAATCCATGGAAATATGAGACCACGGCCTGAGAGGAACATTTAAGGGCATAAGTTGCCCGATGGGTAAGGAACGGGGAACCTTATGCTGTGCACAAACCTGACATGAATAAACAAATTCCTTGACGTCTTTAGAAAGACCAGGCCACCATACTGAGCGAGAGACTAACTCCAATGTCTTAGAGACTCCTGGATGCCCTGAAACTTTGTTATCATGGAATTCCGTTAAAACAGTAGCTCTCAAAAACTCAGGGACGTAAAGACGACCAGCAGGAGTAATTCTAGGAGCTTGGTGTTGAAGCTGTTTTAACTGGGTAAACAAATCTTGTGTGAGGCCCGCCCAGATGACCGAAGATGGAAGTATGGGGGTAACAGGATTGTCATTGTGAACCGGAAGAAAGCTACGTGACAGGGCATCAGCCTTAGTATTCTTGGAACCAGGCCTGAAAGTGATTATAAATTTGAAACGCGTAAAAAATAATGCCCAACGTGCCTGCCGGGCATTAAGCCGCTTAGCCGATTCAATGTATTGCAGGTTCTTATGGTCAGTCAATACCGAAATAGTATGTTTTGCTCCCTCCAGCCAATGCCTCCACTCCTCGAAAGCCCACTTTACTGCCAGTAACTCCCGATTACCAACGTCATAGTTGGATTCAGCGGAGGAGAATTTCCTGGACATAAAGGCACAAGGATGTAACTCCAGAGACTCCGGATCCTTTTGAGAAAGGATAGCCCCCACTCCAACCTCCGAGGCATCAACCTCCACCACAAAGGGCAATTCCGGATTAGGATGTCTGAGGACTGGAGCCGAGACAAAGGCTTGTTTCAAGGCCCGGAAGGACAACTCAGCTTCACGCGACCAGTTGGTAGGATCCGCTCCTTTCTTTGTCAGAGCTACAATGGGAGCAACCAGGTCAGAAAAAGAATGATTGAACCTCCTATAATAATTCGCAAACCCTAATAAGCGCTGAATTGCTTTTAAATTGGTGGGTTGCGCCCAACTAAGGATGGCCTGGAGTTTCTTTGGTTCCCTTGGAAAATCCCTGAGGGGAAATTATGTACCCTAAAAAAGATACTTCCGTGACATGAAACTCACACTTCTCCAGCTTGGCATATAAATGATTCTCGCGTAACTTTTGAAGAACCAGACGCACCTGGGTAACATGTTGTTCCATTGATTCAGAAAAAATCAGGATGTCGTCTAAGTAAACGACCACGAATTTCCCTAGGAAGTCACGGAGCACATCGTTAATGAGGTCTTGAAAAACTGCCGGAGCATTGGACAGGCCGAACGGCATCACCAGGTATTCGTAGTGACCCGACTGAGTACTGAAGGCCGTTTTCCACTCATCTCCAGATTTAATTCGGATGAGGTTGTACGCTCCTCTAAGGTCAATTTTAGAAAAAATCACAGCAGAACGTAACTGATCAAAGAGTACAGAAATCAACGGCAAAGGATAGGTGTTTTTAACTGAGATCTTATTCAGGGCTCTAAAATCAATGCAAGGTCTAAGCGAGCCATCCTTTTTCTCCACAAAGAAGAAGCCTGCACTTAAAGGAGATTTTGATGGTCTAATAAATCCTTTCTCAAGGCTCTCCTTTACATAATCATTCATAGCCGCAGTTTCTGGCCCGGATAATGCATATAATCTTCCCTTTGGCAATGCGGCACCAGGATTTAACTCAATAGCACAATCATAAGGCCGATGGGGAGGCAGAATGTCCGCATTGCCTTTGGAGAAAACATCAGCAAACTCCTGGTATTCCACCGGAATGAGTTCTGGAATGATAGCTGCTACTCTGACTGGAAACGTGATACATTCCTTATCACAAAAAGTACCCCATTGTGAAATCTCCCCCGACCGCCAATCAATGGTGGGATTATGAAAGGCCAGCCAAGGGTGACCCAGAACAACTGGAACTGCTGGGCAATGTGTAAGAAAGAACTCGATTTTCTCGGAATGTAGAGCTCCTACTGTAAGTAGTACAGGGGGTGTATGGAGAGAAATAATCCCATTAGACAGCGGACTCCCATCTAAGCCATGCATGGTGACACACCTACCCAAAGGTAACTGAGGAATGCCTAAGGCCTTAGCCCAAGTTAAATCCATAAAGTTTCCTGCAGCTCCACTGTCAACAAAAGCCGACACCGAAGAACTGAGGCTGCCAAAGGAAACTTTAACTGGGACTAAAAGGGAGTTATTCGAGGAGATAAGCTGCAGACCTAGGTGAACCCCCTCACAATTCACCTGGTCAAAGCGTTTCCCGACTTGTTCGGACAATTACGAGCAAAATGTCCCTTACCCCCACAGTACAGACAAAGACCAGAATTTTGCCTTCTGGCTCTTTCTTCAGGAGACAGCCGGGAGAGACCCATCTGCATGGGCTCCTCTACGTCTTCAGGAATGGAATATACACACGGACTTGACCTTACAGGTGCTCCTTTTTCAGCCCTCCGCTCTCTGAGACGACGATCAATCTTAATAGAAAGCTCCATGAGTTTATCGAGAGTCTCAGGAGCGGGGTACTGAAGGAGACTGTCTTTTATAGACTCTGATAAGCCGAGGCGAAACTGACTGCACAGGGCTGGGTCATTCCAGCCACAGTCGTTCGACCAACGGCGAAACTCCGTACAATAAACCTCCGCAGGATTTCTACCCTGTCTGAGAGCGCGCAACTGACTTTCAGCGGACGCCTCTCTATCAGGGTCATCATACAAGAGCCCTAAAGACTCAAAAAAAGCGTCAACTGACAACAATGCCGGATCCTCTGCTCTTAAACCAAATGCCCAGGTCTGAGGATTCCCCAGGAGCAAAGAAATAATAATCCCGACCCGCTGAGATTCAGTACCCGAGGAAGTCGGTCTTAAACGAAAATAAAGCTTACAGGATTCTTTAAAATTAAAAAACTCTTTTCTATCACCAGAAAAACGGTCAGGCAAATGCATCTTTGGTTCAGGGACTACCCTTGGGGAAGCTCGCAAAAGATCTTCCTGCGACTTCACCCGAAGAGAAAGATCCTGAACCATCTGAGTAAGTTCTTGAATCTGGCTGACTAAGAGGTGACCAGGATTTGTCCCTAAACCTGTTGGATTCATGAGGCCGATAAACTCTCACAAAACTGAATGAGAAAAAATTAAACCCCGTTTAATTTTAAGTTTTGGTATGGCCGGTAATAATGTTATGATTCCAGCACTCTGGTCAGAGGAGATCTTATGGCAAGGACCGGAGCACTGGAACGGAATGCTGGGGAAGGGAGCAGGACAGGAAAATAGCCCCTGGCGCCCTAACTCTGTTGTCTCACCCGTGTTGTCAGAAATCCCCTGCGAGACTATGGTTTCTTGAGCCCTTGGCAGCCGCGTTTGAAGGGCGGATTATGTCTGCCCAACTTCGATGCCCCCTGGTCTTAATGAGAGACAAAGGGAAACCCGAGACAGGGTGATAACAAGAGGCCCTCTAACTAAACAACCAGGCCAGGGGCTAAGCAAACTCAAAACTATAATATGTGCGGAGAAACCGCCAGGGAAAAGGACAACCAAAATATCCACTTGACCAATTCTCCTACCCGGCACCGCCGAGTACCAGAGAGGACTTGTGGAAGCGGAACCCTCCGCAAATGCTCCAAACACAAAATATAAAAGGTAAGGCGGCTGAGCCGCAACACACGGCAGAGCCGCAACTCACGAACACCACTGGATATAAAACGGTGATCAGTCAGGACTCCAGGGAGCCAAACGACCTCTTGGGATGAGATGACAACTCCCGAATACCGGACTTCTGAGGACTGGAATGACCGGATACAGCAGGACTGGAAACAGACTCTCAGCAAACAAAAGGCAGCATGCAGGAAGCTATTACCGGCGTCTGTGAGAAGCCCTGGGAGTGTATTAAACAAGGAGTCCTCCAATCAGCTGCTAAAGGCTGATTAGAATAAATGCCGTGCAGCTGCCTTGCTGCACGGCCAGAGAGCAGGTGAATATCTTAATTTCCTAAAGCCTAGCAACGGGGAACGCGGTCCGCCAGTGCGTCCCCGTTGCTAGGGTCCGTGCGGCTCAGCGCGCCCGGCGTCTAGCGTTGCTAGGGAGCCGGCGGCTGTACGCGCACGGCGTCTCTAGTTGCTAGGCGCCGGGCCGCGCAGACAAGCGGACCCCGGCGCCTAACACCGACAGGGCGGCACGAGAAGCAGGACGGCGATGGCAGAAGCCACAAGGATTCTCCGATGGGCGGAAAATCACGTGTTAGCAGTGTCAGCAGTGTTCATTCCGGGAGTGGACAACTGGGAAGCAGACTTCCTCAGCAGGCACGACCTCCACCCGGGAGAGTGGGGACTTCATCCAGAAGTCTTCCAAATGATTGTAAACCGTTGGGAAAGGCCACAGGTGGACATGATGGCGTCCTGCCTAAACAAAAAGCTAAAAAAGTATTGCGCCAGGTCAAGAGACCCGCAGGCGATAGCTGTGGACGCTCTAGTGACACCGTGGGTGTACCGGTCGGTTTATGTGTTCCCTCCTCTTCCTCTAATACCAAAGGTACTGAGGATAATACGGAGAAGAGGAGTAAGAACTATACTCATTGTTCCGGATTGGCCAAGAAGAGCTTGGTACCCGGAACTTCAAGAAATGATCTCAGAGGACCCATGGCCTCTGCCGCTCAGACAGGACCTGCTGCAGCAGGGGCCCTGTCTGTTCCAAGACTTACCGCGGCTGCGTTTGACGGCATGGCGGTTGAACACCGGATCCTGAAGGAAAAGGGCATTCCGGAGGAAGTCATTCCTACGCTGATTAAAGCTAGGAAAGAAGTAACCGCAAACCATTATCACCGCATATGGCGAAAATATCTTGCGTGGTGTGAGGCCAGGAAGGCCCCAACGGAAGAATTTCAGCTGGGCCGTTTCCTGCACTTTTTACAGTCGGGGGTGACTATGGGCCTAAAATCGGGTTCCATTAAGGTCCAGATTTCGGCTCTATCGATTTTCTTCCAGAGAGAACTGGCTTCACTACCTGAAGTTCAAACTTTTGTTAAGGGAGTGCTGCATATTCAGCCCCCTTTTGTGCCTCCAGTGGCACCTTGGGATCTCAACGTGGTGTTGGATTTCCTAAAGTCACATTGGTTTGAGCCACTTAAAACCGTGGATTTGAAATATCTCACGTGGAAAGTGGTCATGTTGTTGGCCTTGGCTTCGGCCAGGCGTGTATCAGAATTGGCGGCTTTGTCATGTAAAAGCCCTTATCTGATTTTCCATATGGATAGGGCAGAATTGAGGACTCGTCCCCAGTTTCTCCCTAAAGTATCAGCGTTTCATCTGAACCAACCTATCGTGGTGCCTGCGGCTACAAAAGACTTGGAGGCTTCCAAGTTGTTGGACGTAGTCAGGGCCCTGAAAATATATGTTTCCAGGACAGCTGGAGTCAGAAAGACTGACTCGCTATTTATCCTGTATGCGCCCAACAAGTTGGGAGCACCTGCTTCAAAGCAGACTATTGCTCGCTGGATCTGTAGTACGATTCAGCTTGCACACTCTGCGGCTGGACTGCCGCATCCTAAATCAGTAAAAGCCCATTCCACGAGGAAGGTGGGCTCTTCTTGGGCGGCTGCCCGAGGGGTCTCGGCTCTACAACTTTGCCGAGCAGCTACTTGGTCGTGGTCAAACACATTTGCAAAATTCTACAAGTTTGACACCCTGGCTGAGGAGGACCTAGAGTTTGCCCATTCGGTGCTGCAGAGTCATCCGCACTCTCCCGCCCATTTGGGAGCTTTGGTATAATCCCCATGGTCCTTACGGAGTCCCAGCATCCACTTAGGACGTCAGTGAAAATAAGAATTTACTCACCGGTAATTCTATTTCTCGTAGTCCGTAGTGGATGCTGGGCGCCCATCCCAAGTGCGGATTGTCTGCAATACTTGTACATAGTTATTGCTTAACTAAAGGGTTATTGTTGAGCCATCTGTTGAGAGGCTCAGTTGTTATCATACTGTTAACTGGGTATTGTATCACGAGTTATACGGTGTGATTGGTGTGGCTGGTATGAGTCTTACCCGGGATTCAAAATCCTTCCTTATTGTGTCAGCTCTTCCGGGCACAGTATCCTAACTGAAGTCTGGAGGAGGGTCATAGTGGGAGGAGCCAGTGCACACCAGTTAGACCTAAAGCTTTCTTTATAGTTGTGCCCAGTCTCCTGCGGAGCCGCTATTCCCCATGGTCCTTACGGAGTCCCAGCATCCACTACGGACTACGATAAATAGAATTACCGGTGAGTAAATTCTTATTTTTTCTGTTTAGATAGTGGCAGTTATTATTGACTGCCAAAGGGTGGACTGTCAAAGTCGAAAAATATTGTAATGCATACCCCATGTACTAACCCCACACACATGCCCGCTGCGCTTGCACTTATTCCGCCGTGCGGGCGCATATCCGCAATTTGCGTAAAGTAGCTCCCCACGGCCATGCGCCTTAGCGCGTGGTATGCGCATTTACGGTAGAGTTTGTGAACGCATAGAGGGTTATTAGAACATTACATATTTAACCCAAATAGTGTACATTTTAGATATAACTCCCTTGCACCACACCAGCGAGTATTAATAGTTTAAACAGTTCCAGGACTTTGCCTTTGCATGATAGGAAGGGTCAGATAAAGGTTAGAAGGTGATGTCTAGTATCCAACTGTAGGGTATTTAAGGGTAACATTCCAGTATTGGTTAGAGAAAGATCGCATGTTCCTGCGTATAGTTATGTGCAGAAGTAGAATATAGATAAAGACTGTATTTACTGTATATTATGTATGTGGAGGGAAAGAGAATGAAACTCAGTCACACATAAATGAAATCTCCCAGAGACTAAAATACAATGGCCTTATTTACACTAAGCTTTGAGATTCTATGAAGAGGGCAGACACCTTTGTTTACTAACATAGGCAAGTTTCTATTTAGAACAATGAGTGCTGAGTTGTCATTGTCTCACCTACGTGCATCTTCTGACATTGCTGCTGGAGGATCCGAGGCCTCTTCCTCTTCGCGAGGACCTTCTACAACATGGGCCATTCGCTTATCAAGACATACTGCGGCTACGTTTGACGGCATAGAGGTTGAACGTCAGATCTTAGCTCGGAAGGGCATTCCGAACAAGGTTATTCCTACTCTGATCTAAGCTAGGAAGGGGGTAACGTCTAAACATTACCATCAGATTTGGCAAAAATATGTGTCTTGGTGTGAATCCAAGAAGTTTCCTACAGTGGAGTTTCAACTGGGACGTTTTCTCCTCTTTCTGCAAGCAGGGGTGGATGTGGACCTGCGCTTGGGTTTCATCAAGGTCTAAATTTCGGCTTTGTCCATTTTCTTCCAGAAACAATTAGCTGCTATCCCTGAGGTTCAAACTTTCTTGAAAGGAGTTCTGCACATCCAGCCGCTCTTTGTGCCTCCTACGGCACCTTGGGATCTTAATGTGGTGCTGCAGTTCCTGCAATCGGATTGGTTCGAACCTTTACAGCAGGTGGATGTAAAGTTTCTTACTTGGAAGGCGGTCACACTGTTGGCATTGGCATCTGTAAGACGTGTGTCAGAATTAGGGGCATTGTCGCACAAGAGCCCCTACTTGGTTTTCCATGAGGATAGAGCTGAGCTCAGAACGCGTCAGCAATTTCTTCCGAAGGTTGTGTCGACATTTTATATCAACCAACCTTTTGTGGTGCCAATGGATACTGACCCCTCCATTACCTCAAAGTCCTTGGATGTTGTGCAGGCTTTGAAGATATATGTGAAGAGAACCTCTTGTCACAGGAAATCGGACGCACTGTTTGTCCTTTATGATCCCAACAAGATTGGGTGTCCTGCTTCTAAGCAGACGATTTCTCGATGGATCAGGCTTACTATCCAGCATGCTTATTCTACGGTGGGATTGCAGATTCCAAAATCTGTTCAGGCCCACTCCACTCGTAAGGTGGGTTCTTCCTGGGCGGCTTCCCAGGGTGTCCTGGCTTTGCCGAGCAGCTACTTGGTCGGGGTCGAACACGTTTGCTAAGTTCTACAAGTTCGATACTTTGACCTCTGAGGACCTAAAGTTTGTTCAGTCAGTTCTGCAGGAACCTCAGCACTCTCCCTCTCGTACTGGGAGCTTTCGTACATCCCCATGGTACTAAATTGGACCCCAGCATCCCCTAGGACGCAAGAGAAAATAGGATTTTAATTACCTACCGGTAAGTCCTTATCTCATAGTCCATAGAGGATGCTGGGCGCCCGCCCAGTGCTTAGTTTTCCTGCATAGTTACTTGGTTCAGTGTTGTTGGTTCAGCCGTTGCTGAATTGTTCCAAGTTGGTTAGCTTGGCTTTCCTTTTTTGTTATGTATGATCTGGTGTGAATCTCACCACTATCTCTTATTTCCTTCTCTCTAAGTACGTCCGTCTCCTCAGGCACATTTTCTAGACTGAGTCTGGTAGGAGGGGTATAGAGGGAGGAGCCAGCCCACACTGTTAAACTCTTAAAGTGACAGTGGCTCCCAAAGGACCCATCTGTACCCCATGGTACTAAATTGGACCCCAGCATCCTGTACGGACTATGAGAAAAGGATTTACCGGTAGGTAGTTAAAATCCTATTTATTAACAACACCCCCAAACCCCCACCCGCTACACACTTGCAGTTATTTGAATCCTCTCCAGTAGAGCAGGCATCATCTTCCCAGCTCCTCGTGTAGCCAGGTCCAACCAGAGCTGCTTTTACACTGGCTCTGCCTTCTTAATACGCTGCTAGGGTGCCGGGGCCGTTTAACAGTAATCACAGACGTGCTGTGGTATAAGCAGTGTGCAGGGATGCAGCTGCAGTCACACATCACTGCTCAGTGCCTGCTGCTGCTACACCTAGCTCTGAGCCTCTGCTCATTCCTGGAGCAGCGCGCTGGCAGGGAGTGAGGGAGATTTCAGATAACAATTCCATGGGGAGATGCTGATGGCGGTGATTGGATGGAGTAACAGAATGAGGATTCCTATTGGCTGAGGTGTACACAGGTCTGTGAGAGACAGTGTCGTGTGGGACCAATTTATTTTTCAAAAAGGGGTCCCTCACTGCATGTAGCGCTATAGCGCATATTTTACAATCACTGCCCCTATGTTGCACTCAAAAGTGCCCACAATTTATTTTTGAAGCTGTGCGAGTCTGTGAATATACAGTATGAAGGCCTTATAGACACTGGTGTAAATGTGAACTGTACAAGCGTCTTGAACAATAGTACAATTCATCAGGTAGAACTTATAATGGGAAGCATTGTTTGCAATGATCACATGACCCCTCGTGTTCACTGTGTTACAATAGCGTTATGTTTTTATGAATATGGGTCATTTCATTTACCTGCAAGACTAGGTAACCTCTATAGATCACCATAACACGGATGAAAGCACTGTTAACAATCGAAGGTCAATTGGGCTTGATATGTGTTTGTACTTCTTTTTTTTTTAACTCAAAACAAATGCCAGTCGCTAAAATTCTTTGCCTGACGTATCCTGGAGATATTTATTTTAGTCATTTTTCTGCTTGATATATTTGCTTATTTTTGGGTTATACAACTGAGGGCTAATTACATATTTGTGCTGTTTGATTTTCTTGGAAGAGGCGGCTCATAATTTTACATTTCTTGTGCGGATACAGAGATGTGCAAATTATTACAATCAATGCCAGTTATTTTTAACATTTTTATAGTTTTCGTGACTTACTGTCCATAAACTAATACCTAAATCCCAGTTCTGACCTAAGATTTGGAACACAGTTCTAAACTGGGCCATACCCGGGACTGACCCCTTTCCACTGCAGCTCTGATCCAGATGATTCCCGGGTCGTAGCCGTTTACACTGCACACACAGGTGCAGTAGCACCGGAAGTCTCAGCAGCAGTACAGACTACAGCTCCACCCCATGATGTCACAGGCCCCACCCCCTGATCAGTGTCAGCACTGCAGGAAGCAGCGTCCCCATAGACCTCACCATGTTGTAAAGGGGAGCCGGGTAGGATGACAAGGCTTACCCGTTTACACTGCCCCTTAACCCAGGGATCAACTCTGCAAGCTAGCTGGGTTGTATTCCTGGGCCACTGGAGTCGGATTAACCCTTTTCCACTGAGCCGCGACCTGGGTAATGCAGGTTTTAGCGTCACTGGAAAATGGATATTAGACTGCAAAACTGTTTTGCAATACAATGAGGTTTTATCATGTGTTACGTAAGATTCTATTTAAAAACATTTGGTAGGGAAATGTTTTTTTGAAGGTGGCAGCCTTGCTCATTTTGACTCTTACATCAGCTGTTTTGTTTAGCCCAGTGGTTCCCAAACTGTGTGTAATTCATTACTTCACTATTGTTTCTTTTGTGGGTTTTCGGAAAAATTTGATCAGTTTAAGTGTTTTTAGTGATTACTTAAAATTATTTTGTTTTATTCAGGCCATTTGTGCTAATCTGCTATCCGTGTTCTAGTTCGGACAGTGGGCCTAATTCAGATCTGGTCGAACACAGGCTATTTTTTGCACTGATTAGGTAATCGCCGCCTACAGGGGAGGGGGTAATGGCTTTGCAGTGATGTGTTCGCTTGTGCAGAGAGCTGCACAAGCAAAAAATTTGTTCTGTCTCTGCACAGCTCAAGACTTACTCAGCCGCTGCGATGATCCTTGCTGTAGCTGACGTCAGGAATCCTCCCTGGTGTTAGCAGCGGTCACAGCCGCCGCGCCTCTCTCTCTCCCTGCTTCCGCACGGCACCTAGCAACGCCGTGCGCGCGATAGCCGCCGGGTCCCTGGCAACGCTAGGACGCCGTGCGTGCAGGGCCGCCGGGTCCATGGCAACGGGGACACCACAGGTGGACCGCGTTCCCCGTTGCCATAAGATTACTCACCTGTTCTCCCCTGGTCGTGCAGCAAGGCAGCTGCACGACATTTATCAATTAGGCTCTGTTCTGCCATTGGAGGGTTCCCTGTTATATGCCTCCTCAGTGTCTCACACAAACGCCGGTGATAGCTTCCTGTATGCTGTTCCTGCCTTGTAGAAGTTTGTTCCTGGTCAGCTGCATCTGGTCGATCCTGCTCCCTGCCCTCTTGTATTCTTGAGTTCTGAAGCCGGTCCTGGGAATCCTTCTGGTCCTTGTGAACCTGTTACTGTCATCTGGGGTTCTCGCCCGGTTTCGTGAGTAGCGGCTTCTGCCGCGTGTTGCGGCCTAGGCCGCTTAGTATTTGCGCTTCTTTGAGTTGGTGCTTTTGCGGAGGTTTCAGCTTTCACTGTCCTCCCCGGAACTCGGCGGTGCCGTGTGGGGGAGTGGACTGTGGTATCCTTTGTAGTTCTTTTCCTTTGGCGGCGTGCCGCACATACGTTTAGTTTTCAGGTAGTTAGTAGCCCCTAGCTTGGTTGTTTCAGTTAGAGGTCCCCTTGTTATTACCCTGTCTCAGTTCACGCTTTGTCTCTTTTTAAGACCTGGGGGCATCGGAGTTGGGCAGACCTAATCCGCCCTTCAAACGCGGCTGCCGTGGGCCCAAGAAACCATAGTCGTTCAGGCGTGAATTGACAACACGGGTAAGACAACGGAGGTAGGGTGCTAGGGGCTATTTCCATTCCATTTCCCTATCCCAGCATCATGTCCTGGTGCTCTGGACTCACTGCATAAGATCTCCCCTGTCCTGAGCATCAGGATCGTAACATTATCACTGGCCCACAAAAAGGAGTATAATTCTTTTTCCTTTGTATTGGTGGGCTAGAAATTCGGACTCATGAATCCGGCAGTTTTAGGGCCAAATCCCAGTCAGCTTTTGGTCAACCAGATTCAGGAATTAACTCAGATGGTTCAGGACCTTACTCTTCGGGTGAGATCGCAGGAAGATCTTTTGCGAGCATCCCCGAGTATGGTTCCAGAACCAAAAATGCATTTACCTGACCGTTTTTCGGGTAACCGAAAAGATTTCTTTAATTTTAAGGAAGCTTGTAAGCTTTATTTTCGTTTAAGGCCCCGTTCCTCTGGTACTGAGTCTCAACGGGTCGGGATTGTGATGTCTTTACTCCAGGGTGATCCACAGACCTGGGCTTTTGGGCTAAGAGCGGATGATGCTGCCTTGTTATCAGGAGACGCCTTTTTTAAGTCCTTAGGCCTTTTATATGACGACCCAGATAGAGAAGCATCTGCTGAGAGTCACCTGCGTGCCCTTGTGCAAGGTAAAAATCCTGCAGAGGCGTATTGTACCGAGTTTCGCCGTTGGTCGAACGACTGTGGCTGGAATGACCCGGCCCTGCGCAGTCAGTTTCGCCTCGGTTTGTCTGAAGTTATTAAAGACAGTCTCCTTCAGTACCCCGCTCCTGAGACTCTAGACAAACTCATGGAGCTCGCTATTAAAATTGATCGTCGTCTCCGAGAGCGGAGGGCTGAAAGAGGAACAACTTTTAGGCCTAGTCCATGTGTGTATACTTTCCCTGAGGACGTCGAGGAGCCCATGCAAATGGGTCTCTCCCGGCTCTCCCCAGAGGAAAGAACCAGAAGGTTAAATTCTGGTCTTTGTTTGTATTGTGGTGGCAAGGGACATATCGCACGTAGTTGCCCGAATAAGCCGGGAAACGCTCTAACCAAGTGAATTGTGAGGGGGTTCACTTGGGTCTGCAGTTAATCTCCTCTAATGATTCTTTATTAGTTCCTGTAAAGATTTCCTTTGGTAGCCTCAGTTCGTTGGTGTCGGCCTTCGTCGACAGTGGAGCTGCAGGAAATTTCATGGATTTAGGTTGGGCTAAGGCTTTAGGCGTTCCGCAGATACCTTTGGATAAACGTATCACCATGCACGGCTTGGATGGTGGTCCGCTTTCCAATGGGGTAATTACTCACCGCACACCTCCAGTACAACTGACAGTGGGGGCCCTACATTCAGAAAAAATAGAATTTTACCTTACACATTGTCCGGCAGTTCCAGTAGTTTTGGGTCATCCCTGGCTTACCTTTCATAATCCCACCATAGATTGGCGGTCTGGGGAGATTTCCCAATGGGGTTCCTTTTGTGTAAAGGAGTGTATTTCCCATCCAGTCCGGGTTGCGGCAGTTACCCCAAACTTATTCCTTTGGAATATCAGGATTTTGCCGATGTTTTCTCCAAGGGTAATGCGGACATTCTGCCTCCCCATCGGTCCTATGATTGCGCTATTGATTTAATCCCAGGTGCCACTTTACCTAAAGGGAGATTATATGCCCTGTCTGGGCCGGAAACCACGGCTATGGATAATTATATTCAGGAGAGCCTGAAAAAAGGCTTTATTAGGCCCTCGAAATCTCCTTTGAGTGCAGGGTTCTTTTTTGTTGAGAAAAAGATGGGTCCTCAGACCGTGTATTGATTTTCGGGCTCTGAATAAAATTTCTGTTAAAAACACCAACCCCTTGCCATTGATTTCAGTACTGTTTGATCAGTTACGCTCTGCCGTTATCTTCTCTAAGATCGATCTTAGAGGAGCTTACAATCTCATCCGAATAAGATCTGGGGATGAGTGGAAGACGGCTTTCAGCACACAGTCGGGTCATTATGAATACTTGGTGATGCCGTTTGAGCTGTCAAATGCTCCTGCTGTATTTATTGACCTCATTAATGATGTTCTTCGTGACTTTCTAGGGAAGTTCGTAGTCGTTTACTTAGACGACATTTTGATTTACTCTGAGTCTATGGAACAACATATTACCCATGTGCGACTGGTCCTTCAACAACTACGGGAGAATCATTTATACGCTAAACTGGAGAAATGTGATTTCCACATCACAGAAGTGTCCTTCTTGGGGTATATTATTTCTCCCCAGGGGTTTTTCATGGAACCGAAAAAACTCCAGGCCATCCTTAATTGGGCGCAACCCACGAATTTAAAAGCAATTCAGCGCTTTTTAGGGTTTGCAAATTATTATAGGCGGTTCATTCATACCTTTTCTGATTTGGTCGCTCCTATAGTAGCATTGACTAAAAAAGGAGCGGACCTTCCAATTGGTCGCCTGAAGCTGAGTCTGCCTTTCTGGCCTTGAAGCAGGCCTTTGTCTCGGCTCCTGTTCTCAGGCACCCTAACCCGGAGCACCCCTTTATAGTCGAGGTAGATGCCTCAGAGGTTGGAGTGGGGGCTATCCTTTCTCAGGAAGATCCGGAGTCTCAGGAATTACACCCTTGTGCCTTCATGTCCAGGAAATTCTCCTCCGCAGAATCCAACTATGATGTTGGTAATCGAGAATTGCTGGCAGTTAAATGGGCTTTCGAGGAGTGGAGGCATTGGCTGGAGGGAGCTAGCATACTATTACAATGTTTACTGACCATAAGAACCTGCAGTATATTGAGTCAGCTAAACGGCTTAATGCTCGGCAGGCACATTGGGCATTGTTTTTTACTCGTTTCAGGTTTATTATCACCTTCAGGCCCGGTTCCAAGAATACGAAAGCTGATGCCCTGTCACGTTGTTTTCTTCCGATTCACAATAACCATCCTGCTACTACCCTCATAGTTCCATCATCTGTCATCCGGGCAGGCCTCACACAGGATTTATTTACTCAGTTAGTCCAGCTTCAACGGCAGGCTCCCAAACTTACTCCTGCTGATCCTCTCTTCGTCCCTGAATTTCTCAGAGGCACTGTTTTAGCTGAGTTTCATGACAACAAAGTCTCTGGTTATCCAGGTATCACTAAGACCTTGGAGTTAGTCTCTCGCTCGGTGTGGTGGCCTAATCTTTCTAAAGATGTAAGGGAATTTGTCCATTCCTGTCAGGTTTGTGCACAGCATAAGGTTTTCGTTCGTTGCCGATCGGGCAACTCATACCTTTAGCCGTTCCTCTCAGGCCATGGTCACATATATCCATGGATTTCGTGGTGGACCTTCCTCTTTCAGCCGGATTTCGAGTCATTTGGGTGGTAGTAGATCGTTTTAGTAAGATGGCTCACTTCATTGCTCTTCCCCGATTACCCACTGCTCAAGGGTTGGCAGTCTTGTTTCTCCGCCATGTGTTCAGGCTCCATGGGTTGCCCAGGGATATTGTCTCTGATCGGGGTCCGCAATTCATCGCCCGTTTCTGGAAACGTTTTTGTGCCTCATTAAATATGAAACTCTCTTTAACATCTGGGTACCATCCACAATCTAACGGACAAACCGAACGAGTTAATCAGTCGTTAAAACAGTATTTACGGTTGTATTCGGCCAAACTTCAGAATGATTGGTCTGAATTTCTTCCTTTAGCTGAATTTGCCTATAATAACTCTTGTCATTCTTCCACCAAGGAGTCCCCATTCTTTTCGGTCTTTGGCCTATCATCCTAGAGCCAACTCTTTTTCCCCTCATTCTCCAGTCTCCTCGTTGACCTTAACCTCCCATCTCAGAACGATTTGGAGAAAGGTGCACCTTGCCCTGAAGAAAGCTGCCTTCTGAGAAAATACATTTTCTGATAGGCTCCGACGTCCTTGCACTTTTAAGGTGGGAGATAAGGTGTGGTTGTCAACTCGCAACATCAAGCTCCGACAACCCTCGGCTAGATTGGGACCCAAATTTATTGGACCATTCCTTATCATTAAGAAAGTCAACCCAGTTGCTTTTCGGCTACGTTTGCCGAGATCACTCAAAATTGGCAATACTTTTCATTGTTCCTGTTAGGCGCCGGGGTCCGCTCGTCGGTGCGGCCCGGCGCCTAGCAACCAGGGACGCCGTGCGCGTACAGCCGCCGGCTCCCTGGCAACGCTAGACGCCGGGCGCACGGAGCCGCACGGACCATAGCAACGGGGACGCCACTTATGGACTGCGTTTCCCCGTTGCTGGGTTCAATTTAATTAATAGATATCTGTTTTCCTGGCCATGCAGCTTGGCAGCTGTATGGCATCTAATCCAATCAGCCTCCAAACAGCTGATTGGAGGACTCCCTGTTAAATACACTTCCTGGGCTTCTCACAGACGCCGGTAATAGCTTCCTGCATGCTGAATCTGTTTGCTGTGAGTGTTTCCAGTCCTGCTGTATCCGGTCGTTCCTGTTCTCAGTTGTCCTGTACTCGGAAGTCGTCATCTGTTCCTGGAGTCCTGACTGAGCACCTTTTGAACATCCAGTGGAGTTCGTGAGTCACGGCGTTGCCGTGTGTTGCGGCTTGGGCCGCTTTATTATTTGTCATTTATTATTTGTGTTTCGGAGCTTTTGCGGAGGATTCCGCTCCCACAGATCCACTCTGGTATCCAGCGGTGCTGGGTAGGAGTACGGACTAGTGGATTTTGGTTGTCCTTTTCCCTGGCGGGTTACCGCACATACCTCAGGTTTAGTCAGTTAGCTTGTAGCCCCTGGCCTGGTTGTTTAGTCAGAGGGCCCCTTGTTATCACCCTGTCTCGGATTTCCCTTTGTCTCCCATTAAGACCTGAGGGGGCATCGGAGTTGGGCAGACATAATCCGCCCTTCAAACGCGGCTGCCATGGGCTCAAGCAACCATAGTCTCGCAGGGGATTTCTGACAACACGGGCGAGACAACGGAGTTAGGGCGCCAGGGGCTACTTTCTATTCCCGCTCCCTTCCCCAGCATTCCGTTCCAGTGCTCCGGTCCTTGCAATAGGACCACCTCAGACCAGAGTGCTGGAATCATAACATTATTACCGGCCAAACCAAAACTTAAAATTAAACAGGGTTTGATTTTTTCCCTTATTCAGTTTTGTAAGAATTGTCGGCCCCATGAATCCCACTGGTTTAGGGCCAAATCCTGGCCAGCTTCTAGTTAGCCAGATTCAAGAACTTACTCAAATGGTTCAGGATCTTTCCCTTCGGGTGAAGTCGCAGGAAGATCTTTTACGAACTTCCCCGAGGGTAGTCCCTGAACCAAAAATGCACTTGCCTGACCGTTTTTTTGGTGATAGGAAGCAGTTTTTTAATTTTAAAGAGTCCTGTAAACTTTATTTTCGTTTAAGACCAATCTCCTCAGGTACTGAATCTCAGCGGGTCGGAATTATTATTTCTTTGCTCCAGGGGGATCCCCAGACCTGGGCTTTTGGTTTAAAAGCAGAGGATCCGGCATTGTTGTCAGTAGACGCCTTTCTGGGGTCTTTAGGGCTTTTGTATGATGACCCTGATAGGGAGGCATCCGCCGAGAGTCAGTTACGCGCTCTCAGACAAGGTAGAAATCCTGCAGAGGTTTATTGTACAGAGTTTCGCCGTTGGTCGAACGACTGTGGCTGGAATGACCCAGCTCTGCGCAGTCAGTTTCGCCTCGGCTTATCTGAGTCTATAAAAGACAGTCTCCTTCAGTATCCCGCTCCTGAGACGCTCGATAAACTCATGGAGCTTTCTATTAAGATTGATCGTCGTCTCAGAGAGCGGAGGGCTGAAAAAGGAGCACCTGTCAGGTCTACTCCTTGTGTATTTTCCATTCCTGAAGACATAGAGGAGCCCATGCAGATGGGTCTCTCCAGGCTGTCTCCAGAAGAAAGAGCCAGAAGGCAAAACTCTGGTCTTTGTTTGTACTGTGGGGGTAAGGGACATTTTGCCCGTAATTGTCCGAACAAGTCGGGAAACGCCTCGACCAAGTGAATTGTGAGGGGGTTCACTTTGGTCTGCAGCTTATCTCCTCGAGTAACTCCCTGTTAGTCCCAGCTAAAGTTTCCTTTGGCAGCCTCAGTTCTTCGGTGTCGGCTTTTGTTGACAGTGGAGCTGCAGGGAACTTTATGGACTTAACGTGGGCCAAGGCCTTAGGTATTCCTCAGTTAACCTTGGGTAGGTGTATCACCATGCATGGTTTAGATGGGAGTCCCTTGTCCAATGGGGTTATTTCCCTCTGTACACCCCCTGTACTACTTACGGTAGGAGCTCTTCATTCCGAAAAGATTGAGTTTTTCCTTACCCATTGCCCAGCAGTTCCAGTGGTTCTGGGTCACCCTTGGCTGGCCTTTCATAATCCCATCATTGATTGGCAGTCGGGGGAGATCTCACAATGGGGTACCATCTGTAATAAGGAATGTATTACGTTTCCCGTCAGAATAGCTGCTGCCATTCCTGAACCCATTCCCGTGGAATACCAGGACTTTGTTGATGTATTTTCCAAGGGCAATGCGGACATTCTGGCTCCCCATCGGCCTTATGATTGTGCTATTGAGCTAATTCCTGGTGCCACATTGCCAAAGGGAAGGTTATATGCATTGTACGGACCAGAAACTGCGGCCATGAATGAGAATGTTAAGGAGAGCCTAGGGAAAGGATTTATCAGGCCATCTAAATCCCCTTTAAGTGCAGGCTTCTTCTTTGTGGAGAAGAAAGATGGATCACTCAGACCTTGCATTGACTTTAGAGCTCTGAATAAGATCTCAATTAAAAATACTTACCCTCTGCCGCTGATTTCTGTCCTCTTTGATCAGCTGCGTTCGGCTGTGATTTTTTCTAAGATTGACCTGAGGGGAGCGTATAACCTCATCCGAATCAAGTCGGGAGATGAGTGGAAAACGGCGTTCAGTACTCAGTCGGGTCACTACGAGTATCTGGTGATGCCGTTCGGCTTGTCTAACGCTCCGGCAGTTTTCCAGGATCTCATTAACGATGTGCTCCGTGATTTTCTTGGAAGATTCGTGGTCGTTTACTTAGACGATATCCTGATCTATTCTGACTCTATAGAACAACATGTTACCCAGGTGCGTCAGGTTCTTCAAAAATTACGTGAAAATCACCTTTATGCCAAGCTGGAGAAGTGTGAGTTTCATGTCACGGAGGTATCCTTTTTAGGGTACATTATTTCCCCTCTGGGATTCTGTATGGAACCAAAGAAGCTCCAAGCCATCCTTAGTTGGGCGCAACCCACCAACTTAAAAGCAATTCAGCGCTTTTTAGGGTTTGCGAATTATTATAGAAGATTTATTCATTCTTTTTCCGACCTGGTTGCTCCCATTGTGGCACTGACTAGGAAGGGAGCGGATCCTACCAACTGGTCACGTGAAGCTGAGTTATCATTTCAGGCCTTGAAACAAGCTTTCGTCTCAGCCCCAGTCCTCAGACATCCCAACCCAGAATTGCCCTTCATTGTTGAGGTTGATGCCTCGGAGGTTGGAGTGGGGGCTATCCTATCTCAGAAGGATCCGGACTCTCTAGAATTACATCCTTGTGCCTTTATGTCCAGGAAATTCTCTTCCGCTGAATCCAACTACGATGTTGGTAACCGGGAGTTACTGGCTATTAAATGGGCTTTCGAGGAGTGGAGGCATTGGCTTGAGGGAGCAACACATACCATTTCAGTATTGACTGACCACAAAAATCTTCAGTACATCGAATCAGCTAAACGGCTGAATGCCCGGCAGGCTCGTTGGGCTTTATTTTTTACTTGTTTCAAGTTTATTATCACCTTCAGGCCAGGTTCCAAGAATACCAAGGCGGATGCCCTGTCACGCAGTTTTCTTCCAGTTCATAATAACAGTCCTGTTACTCCCATACTTCCGTCTTCAGTCATTTGGGCAGGCCTCACACAAGATTTATTTACCCAGTTAAAGCAGCTTCAACATCAAGCTCCTGGAAATACTCCTGCTGGTCGTCTTTATGTCCCTGAGTTTTTGAGAGCTACTGTTTTGACTGAGTTTCATGATAGCAAAGTTGCCGGGCATCCGGGGACCTCTAAGACTTTGGAATTAGTCTCCCGCTCAGTATGGTGGCCTGGTCTTTCTAAAGACATTAAGGAGTTTGTTTTTTCTTGTCAGGTCTGTGCACAGCATAAAGTTCCCCGTTCCTTGCCCATCGGGCAACTTATGCCCTTAAATGTTCCTCTCAGGCCATGGTCTCATATTTCCATGGATTTTGTGGTAGACCTCCCTCTGTCAGCCGGATTCCGAGTCATATGGGTGGTAGTGGACCGTTTTAGCAAGATGGCCCATTTCATTGCTCTTCCCCGACTGCCATCTGCCCAGGAATTGGCAGTTTTGTTTCTCCGCCATGTTTTCAGACTTCATGGGTTACCCACTGATATTGTTTCTGATCGGGGTCCACAATTCATTGCACAATTTTGGAAGTCTTTTTGTGCCTCATTAAAGATGAAATTGTCTTTAACGTCCGGCTACCATCCCCAATCCAACGGGCAGACCGAGCGAGTTAATCAATCATTAAAACAGTATTTGCGTTTGTACTCAGCCAAACTCCAGAATGATTGGTCCGAGTTTCTTCCTTTGGCGGAGTTTGCTTACAACAATTCTTGTCATTCCTCCACTAATGTGTCTCCATTCTTTTCAGTTTTTGGTTTTCACCCCAGAGCTAATTCTTTTTTTCAACATTCCTCTGTCTCCTCGCTAACCTTAACTTCTCATCTCAGACTCATTTGGAGAAAAGTGCACCTTGCTCTCAGAAAAGCGGCATTTCGAGAGAAAAAAATTTCTGACAGGCTCCGGCGGCCTTGCACTTTTAAGGTGGGAGATAGGGTATGGTTGTCGACTCGTAACATTAAACTTCGACAAACCTCAGCTAGATTGGGCCCCAAATTTATTGGACCATTTCATATTATTTAAAAAATTAATCCAGTTGCTTTCCGGTTACGTTTACCAAGAGCTCTCCGGATCGGAAATACGTTCCATTGCTCCATACGTTTCTTCCAGTAGATTTCCTCGGAAGATCTCTCAGGGGAAATCACCAGTAGGGTCATCAGGAGTTCTTGGTGGAGAAGGTTCTCGATTCCAAATTGTCCCGGGGTCGGCTTTATTTTCTGGTGCACTGGAGAGGCTATGGTCCAGAGGAAAGGTCTTGGGTCCTGGATAAGGATCTCCATGCCCCGAGGCTCAAGAGGGCATTTTTTCGGGAATTTCCTCGGAAACCTGGCTTTAGGGGTTCCTTGACCCCTCCTCAAGGGGGGGGGTACTGTTAGGCGCCGGGGTCCGCTCGTCAGTGCGGCCCGGCGCCTAGCAACCAGGGACGCCGTGCGCGTACAGCCGCCGGCTCCCTGGCAACGCTAGACGCCGGGCGCACGGAGCCGCACGGACCATAGCAACGGCGACGCCACTTATGGACTGCGTTTCCCCGTTGCTGGGTTCAATTTAATTAATAGATATCTGTTTTCCTGGCCATGCAGCTTGGCAGCTGTATGGCATCTAATCCAATCAGCCTCCAAACAGCTGATTGGAGGACTCCCTGTTAAATACACTTCCTGGGCTTCTCACAGACGCCGGTAATAGCTTCCTGCATGCTGAATCTACCATGCAAAAATTAACCAGGCACTAATATACCACAACCCAACTAAAATGGTTGTGTTAATACAATGTTTAATATCAATATTTAAACCAATACAATATATGTTCAAGCTGCAAGAAAAAATTGACGGGGTAAATCAAGTCAAACAGAGAGAAACCGGCACTTTAAAGTCCCTGGTAACTTGGAAACAACAGACACATAGATTCCTGCGCTAATTAACTCTACAGAATGATATGGCTCAGAGTTTGCTTGACTCAATAAAAACAAAACAAAAAGGATAATTAAATATACTTTATATGATTCTTTTTTATTTTTATCACACATACATACATACATGTATGTTTAAAAATTAATTTAAGAATAAATTGATTAGACCGGTCTAAATAAAACATAAATCAAAAAAGCAAAAATCAGAACATAGTAATAAGCTAATAATAAGCTAAAGGAGGTGGATCATAAGTAAACTCCTGTGCACAGAAAAATCAATAAAAATACTAAAAATAAGTCCTTTGTATAGGATCATGCAAATAGTTTGACCAGCTATAAATTGCAACAGTGTCTCGTTATGTTTTGTAGTGTTAGACACTCTTCATCAAATTGCCACTCAGCCAAAAAGTGCAACAGGTAAGTGTGACAAACGCTCCACAACGGAACTTTACATATGGTTCGCACCTGAAGCTGACATGCGGAACAGGAAAATAATGTGAGACGGTCTCGGGCTGCGGGAAGGCGCTTCGCTGGCGCCTGGTATGTTATTGTTAATTACCCCGACTTCCAGGCTCTGTGAGTCCGCGTCTTCGGGTGCCGTATGCAGACACCTGCGTCCCGTTAATAGGCACACCTTCACCGTTGATTCTCCTGATAATGCCTCTGGAGCCCGGCTTCCAGGCTCTGTGAGTCTCCGGGTGCCGTATGCAGACACCTGCGTTTTAGTGTTACTCACACGTTCACCATCAATTCTCCAGATAATGTCACTGGAAAAGATAAGCTGTAAAAGTGCAATATAGCTGGTGCACAAAGGTCCAAATAGGCTGCTCCTCTGACGCGTTTCGCTCCTCTTATGGGGGCTTCCTCATAGAAATGAACGTGTGAGTAACACTAAAACGCAGGTGTCTGCATACGGCACCCGGAGACTCACAGAGCCTGGAAGCCGGGCTCCAGAGGCATTATCAGGAGAATCAACGGTGAAGGTGTGCCTATTAACGGGACGCAGGTGTCTGCATACGGCACCCGAAGACGCGGACTCACAGAGCCTGGAAGTCGGGGTAATTAACAATAACATACCAGGCGCCAGCGAAGCGCCTTCCCGCAGCCCGAGACCGTCTCACATTATTTTCCTGTTCCGCATGTCAGCTTCAGGTGCGAACCATATGTAAAGTTCCGTTGTGGAGCGTTTGTCACACTTACCTGTTGCACTTTTTGGCTGAGTGGCAATTTGATGAAGAGTGTCTAACACTACAAAACATAACGAGACACTGTTGCAATTTATAGCTGGTCAAACTATTTGCATGATCCTATACAAAGGACTTATTTTTAGTATTTTTATTGATTTTTCTGTGCACAGGAGTTTACTTATGATCCACCTCCTTTAGCTTATTATTAGCTTATTACTATGTTCTGATTTTTGCTTTTTTGATTTATGTTTTATTTAGACCGGTCTAATCAATTTATTCTTAAATTAATTTTTAAACATACATGTATGTATGTATGTGTGATAAAAATAAAAAAGAATCATATAAAGTATATTTAATTATCCTTTTTGTTTTGTTTTTATTGAGTCAAGCAAACTCTGAGCCATATCATTCTGTAGAGTTAATTAGCGCAGGAATCTATGTGTCTGTTGCATGCTGAATCTGTTTGCTGTGAGTGTTTCCAGTCCTGCTGTATCCGGTCGTTCCTGTTCTCAGTTGTCCTGTACTCGGAAGTCGTCATCTGTTCCTGGAGTCCTGACTGAGCACCTTTTGAACATCCAGTGGAGTTCGTGAGTCACGGCGTAGCCGTGTGTTGCGGCTTGGGCCGCTTTATTATTTGTCATTTATTATTTGTGTTTCGGAGCTTTTGCGGAGGATTCCGCTCCCACAGATCCACTCTGGTATCCAGCGGTGCTGGGTAGGAGTACGGACTAGTGGATTTTGGTTGTCCTTTTCCCTGGCGGGTTACCGCACATACCTCAGGTTTAGTCAGTTAGCTTGTAGCCCCTGGCCTGGTTGTTTAGTCAGAGGGCCCCTTGTTATCACCCTGTCTCGGATTTCCCTTTGTCTCCCATTAAGACCTGAGGGGGCATCGGAGTTGGGCAGACATAATCCGCCCTTCAAACGCGGCTGCCATGGGCTCAAGCAACCATAGTCTCGCAGGGGATTTCTGACAACACGGGCGAGACAACGGAGTTAGGGCGCCAGGGGCTACTTTCTATTCCCGCTCCCTTCCCCAGCATTCCGTTCCAGTGCTCCGGTCCTTGCAATAGGACCACCTCAGACCAGAGTGCTGGAATCATAACAGTTTCCTTTTGAAACAGTATTTTTCTTCCAGGAGATTTCCTCGGAGGAC
Organism: Pseudophryne corroboree; assembly: GCF_028390025.1. NCBI lineage: Eukaryota > Metazoa > Chordata > Amphibia > Anura > Myobatrachidae > Pseudophryne > Pseudophryne corroboree. Next base: position 691,297,850 of record NC_086448.1, read on the forward strand.
TTCCCAGGGTAGATCTCCAGTGGATGTTCAGGGGCAACAAGAGTTCTTGGTGGAGAAGGTTTTAGATTCTAAGCTTTCTCGTGGCCGGCTTTATTTTTTAGTCCACTGGAAAGGTTATGGTTCTGAAGAAAGGTGTTGGGTGTTGGATAAGGATTTACATGCTCCTAAACTTAAGAAGATATTCTTTCAGGAGTTTCCTCAGAAACCCGGCTCTAGGGGTTCTTTAACCCCTCCTCAAGGGGGGGTACTGTTAGGCGCGGCGAATGTTCGGCCGTGCCCTGACAGAGCAGCGGTCACGGGCGCCGCGCCTCTCTCTCTCCCTGCTTCCGCACGGCGCCTAGCAACGCCGGGACGCCGTGCGCGCGATAGCCGCCGGGTCCCTGGCAACGCTAGGACGCCGTGCGTGCAGGGCCGCCGGGTCCATGGCAACGGGGACGCCACAGGTGGACCGCGTTCCCCGTTGCCATAAGATTACTCACCTGTTCTCCCCTGGTCGTGCAGCAAGGCAGCTGCACGACATTTATCAATTAGGCTCTGTACTGCCATTGGAGGGTTCCCTGTTATATGCCTCCTCAGTGTCTCACACAAACGCCGGTGATAGCTTCCTGTATGCTGTTCCTGCCTTGTAGAAGTTTGTTCCTGGTCAGCTGCATCTGGTCGATCCTGCTCCCTGCCCTCTTGTATTCTGGAGTTCTGAAGTCGGTCCTGGGAATCCTTCTGGTCCTTGTGAACCTGTTACTGTCATCTGGGGTTCTCGCCCGGTTTCGTGAGTAGCGGCTTCTGCCGCGTGTTGCGGCCTAGGCCGCTTAGTATTTGCGTTTCTTTGAGTTGGTGCTTTTGCGGAGGTTTCAGCTTTCACTGTCCTCCCCGGAACTCGGCGGTGCCGTGTGGGGGAGTGGACTGTGGTATCCTTTGTAGTTCTTTTCCTTTGGCGGCGTGCCGCACATACGTTTAGTTTTCAGGTAGTTAGTAGCCCCTAGCTTGGTTGTTTCAGTTAGAGGTCCCCTTGTTTTTACCCTGTCTCAGTTCACGCTTTGTCTCTCTTTAAGACCTGGGGGCATCGGAGTTGGGCAGACCTAATCCGCCCTTCAAACGCGGCTGCCGTGGGCCCAAGAAACCATAGTCGTTCAGGCGTGAATTGACAACACGGGTAAGACAACGGAGGTAGGGTGCTAGGGGCTATTTCCATTCCATTTCCCTATCCCACCATCACGTCCTGGTGCTCTGGACTCACTGCATAAGATCTCCCCTGTTCTGAGCATCAGGATCGTAACACCTGGAAACGGCCGGGCACGCCTGCCTTTTCCTGGATACTCCCAGAAAACGGTGAGTTGACACCCCCAGACGGCCTCTTCCTGTCAATCTTCTTGCGTTCGCCACTGCGAACGCGTTCTTCGTTCTTTTCGCCGCTGCAAATGACCCCCTTAGTGAGGTTCAGCAGACCTATCACCAAGGAAGAAGGCCTTGACTGAGTGCTTGTTGAAAGCAAAGAAGTATCCTTAATATGATATTGCAAAAAAACCCCGTAAAATTCCTTGTTTGAGTTTAATAATTGACAAACCTCTGTATATTTCAATACCTCAACTCAACTTGAAATAAGCCTTTTTACATAAATTAATATATTGAATATAGGTTAACCCTGGGCCTGAGTCAGAGGTGCTCACAGTGCTGAATGTTTGCTACTGCACATAAACAAAAAGACTAAGGGCCTAAGGGGGGCATTCCGAGTTGATCGCTAGCTGCCGATGTTCACTGCTTAGCGATAATTTAAAAAAATGGCAAAACTACGGATACGTAAGGGGCGCAATGCGCACGCACAGCATATGGGTACAAAGAGCATTGTTGTTTTGCTCTGCTTTTAGCGTCGATTTCATTCGCACAGCCGATTGCAAGGAGATTGACAGGAAGAAGGCGTTTATGGGTGTCAACTGACTGTTTTCTGGGAGTGTTTGGAAAAACGCAAGCGTGACCAGGTGTTTGCAGGGCGGGTATCTGACGTCAATTCCGGGACCTTCGCCGCTGCAATCATCGCACAGAATAAGTAACTTTAGAGCTGGACTTGTTCTGCACAAAATGTGTTTGTACCCGCTCGGCTGCACAGGCATTTGCACACTTGCAAAGCAAAAATACACTCCCCCGTGGGCGGCGACTATGCGTTTGCATGGCTGCTAAAAGTAGCTAGCGAGCGAACAACTCGGAATGACACCCTAATTGAGATCTGATCACAGCAGCAAATTTGTTAGCCGTTGGGCAAAACCATGTGCACTGCAGTGGGGGCAGATATAACATGTGCAGAGAGAGTTAGATTTGCTTAGGCAAATGCAGGGGGGGGGGGGGTTCCGGTTGCACGAAAACCCCCCTCCTCTTGGCAAGTGGCTCAAATGATGACCACAATGGTCATGGTAAATAATACTATTACTAGAACTGCCGCCACATCATGTCGTTTTTGGGACAGCAGAGCTGCTGCACATGCCCAGATGCCCAGTGGTAGCAGCTTCTTCTACCAAGTTTGCTGTGTGTGTGGATCTGAGTCCCCAATCAGTGCACTGAACCAGAGAGTAGTTATCAGGAAGAAGAGACAGGAGCCTTACCATAAGGTGGAAGAATGTGTTCTTAGAAAGTGCAGTACTGGTTCTATTATGTTTGTGTATTTATTTATTATGGTATGTTTAACCTTTTTCTGACCACTTAATTATATTATTTAAGTATGTTTGATACAGCCTATAAAAGAGACCATCTATAGGGTTAAATATAAATACTGTATTCCATACAGTATACAGTGTATAAAAAGACAAATGTTCAGAGTCGTTACTAGTTTCTTCTGCCACTCCCCCAGACTCCTGCACTTGCTCCAATGTTCCGCAGAGTGGGAAATTGTGGACTGCATTTGGAAACCGCCCTCAAGAAATCCTACGTTTACCACTGATTTGGGTGGGGTGTGTTCAAACTGAAATCTAAATTGCAGTGTAAAAATAAAGCAGCCAGTGTTTAATCTGCGCAGAAACAAAATAACCGGTATCCAGACTCCAGGTCGACAACAAAAAGGTCGACACACCTTAGGTCGACGCCAATTGGTCGACACACCTTAGGTCGACATGGACAAAAGGTCGCCAGGAACGTCGACATGAGTTTTTCACGATTTTTTTATTTTTTGGAACCTTTTCATACTTAACGATCCACGTGGACTACGATTGGAACGGTAATCTGTTCCGAGCGAAGCGGTAGCGGAGCGAGGGGACGCGGTTCACTAATTGGGGTTCCCGGTCACTCTACGAAGAAAACGACACCAAAAAAACATAAAAAACGCATGTCGACCTTTTTCCATGTCGACATTGTTCCTGTCGACCTTTTGTCCATGTCGACCTAAGGTGTGTCGACCAATTGGCGTCGACCTAAGGTGTGTCGACCTTTTTGTTGTCGACCCGGAGACCCAGACCCAAATAACCCACCCAAATCTAACTCTCTCTGCACATGTTGTATCTGACCCACCTGCAGTGCACATGGTTTTGCCCAAGTGCTAACAAATTTGCTGCTGCGATCAGATCTGAATTACCCCCTAAAGGGCCATATACACAGGAGAGATGTGTGCTGAGCGAGCCGCTCAGCACAGCGCGATGTGTGCTGAGCGATGCGGGGGAGGACGGGGGGGCCACTCCTCCCCCGCATCGCTCGCATGTAGGCCAATCTAGAACAGGCGATAGCATGCAGGCCAATCTAGCACCGGCGATAGCGATGCGCTGGGCCGCGCATCGCTATCGCTGTGGGGGGGTACACGAGTGATCTGTTCTTAAAATCTAAGCAATCTGGTCAGATTGCTTAGATTTTAAGCATGGATCTTTCCGTGAGTACCCCCCTTAAGACTCTTACTACACATGTGTGACCCTACAGTGCGATGGTGTACACAGCTGCATACAAAGGGCCTTATTCAGGTATGACGGCAAACCAAAAGAGCACACTAATGGGTAAAACCACACTGGCCTTACGGGGGTGTCATGGGTTTGTTTTCAGGACCATCTTAACGTATAGGCACACTGGGCAGCTGCCATGGGCCCCTTGTTTCTAGTGGCCTTCAAGCAGGGGCAGATTGGGCTAGTGCCTTTAGAGCTTCTTGGGAGGTAGGTAGAGAACACTGTCCAGCCGCTCTGATAATAACAGAGTTTGCCGTTAAACCATACTTGCCTACTCTCCCTGAATGACCGTGAGGCTTCCAAACATCGCACTCCCGGCCATCCGGAAAAGTGGGCAAGTCTCCCGCAACTTGCTGGCACCCCCACACTCCCTTTGTTTACCCCACTTGCTGCCTGCACTTCTCTGCACGGACAAAAACAGTGGGCAGGGTGATGGCGCAAATCGCATCATTGTAGCCCCACCCCTGCTTTACAATGCCGGTAATGTAGGCATTGCATAGCCGGGGACGGGGCTGCACTGACGCAATTGCGTCTCTACGCCCACAAACCGCTCCCCTGTTGCAGAGCCCCGCCTTCTGGTGAGCCGACCTGGCTGACCCCCCCCCCCCCCCCAGCCAAAACCTCTATTATTGCAAAATGTATTATATGATTCTAATTAGTACATTTTGAATAGTGCACCTGCATCTTTTTTTCTCTTTGTGTGTGGCACTATAAGCCTCAGCAGGTTAGCACCTCTCATTACATATATTTAGTGTGTGCAGTCTAGAGCCCCTTCCTATAAATCCACTGATTGGTGCCAATGGCAGCTGGATCTTTATAGCAGCACGGTGGTGCACTGTATAACTACCTGATGGAGGTTTACGCAGTCTACCTTCAAAGTTACAGGGAGAATCTTGGCGCACCAATGATAGGGGGGCTTAAAGCAGAATTGAAGAAAAGTATAGAGAAGATACACTGATTCTATTCAAGTATATTTATTTTTAACAAATTGTGTATGCTAGTAATATAAAACATAAGCTTTTTACAGCCATCAATATTCATAAAAAACTTAGTTTAGAATTTCACATAAACACACTATCAAAATATTTGCACAAAATAAATAAATACAAAATGTATCAACATTTAATATTCCATAACAGCGTCAGAGAATATTTGATGTGGGCCTTAACGGCAATATTTGTCCCAGGAACTGTTTATCCCACGCCGGTTAGGCTGTTTATCACAAATATGTTTTAATATTCCATCAGGAAATTATTGATGTAAGCCTTAACGGCAGTGTTTGTCCCGGGAACTGTATATTCCACGCCGATTTGTTTATCACAATTTATTCTCAGAGTAAATTAAAAAAAGCAAGTAAAAGTTAATATAGCCTCTTTCACCACGGCTTCCTTGTTTTGCCAAATAGCCCCTTGCATCCTTTATAGTAAATAATGTACAGTAGCATTTGGGCGGCAGTAGTACCTGATGGTGAGCGCTCCTGTGACCTCCGTCCTCCCTTCACCGGGTCCGCGTCCTGTCCTATTTTGCAGACCTCCGGTGGAGCTGGCCGCTTCCCAGAGCTGCAGTGTACTCCGTGCCGCTTGACACGCAAACTTGTAACGCAGACCTGCAGCTTCCGGTTTCATGGCTTCCGTCTTCCCGGGGTGTGTGATCAGTGTGTGTGGTTAGCGCAGCTGCACACCGAGCTGGTGTGCAGTGTTCCAACGCGTTTCCCCCCCCTCAGGGGCTTCATCAGGGATACCTGTCACACCACAGTGTCCTGCATACACCGGACCTTTCACTGATTGGTCCTTGCTGTGGGGTACTGTTTTTTCTATATTAACCCATTCATCCCACAACTAAGTTATATAACTAAGTTATATATTTTAAGAACAGCATCTCAAGTCATGCGATAATTAAAAACTTTTATGAAACAAATTATGCATTTGATGATTTCATCTAGTAAAATTCAGTCTGACATAAAAGAAAAGTGGAAAAAGTGAAATTAAGAAAAATAATTAAAATTTTATTTAATATGAGGTTCTCTAGGATTCATACTGGTATCAAAAGGAGAAAGAGGGGACAGTCATTAGTGGCTCTATAAATACGGGATATACCCCTCTCTTTATTCAAGAAAAGCTGCCAGGTCAAAATCTATATTGAGACCCTTTGGGGTAATTGTATCCATTTGAGAGATCCATTTCGCTTCTTCTTTTGATATTTCTGCTACTTTGTCTCCGCCCCTCCAATTGTTTTTTTATCCTTTTGATGCCTGTGATTTTTAACCCTGTGGGGTCACTATTATGATAGTGTTTGAAGTGCACTGGGATGATATGAGTTTCTACATTATTTCTTATATTCCGCATATGCTCTGAAATACGGCACTTCAGTGGTCTAATGGTCCGTCCCACATACTGCAGTCCGCATGGACATTCCAAAAGATAAACGACTCCCCTTGTGTCACATGCTATTTCTTCTTTAATCTTGAAATCCTTTTTATTGCGTTTGAAGAAAAGGTCTGGATTTTTTTTTACCTTCAAAGTTTACCTCAGCCAAAAAATCAGGGCCCCCGGAATGATTGTGGAGATCAACCCACACATTAATCCAAAGACCCATGCAATACTGGGTCTTCAGATTCATGAGTTGTACGACCGGCGACGTCTTCCTGGTCCAAGTGTCGGACAGAAGTTCCAAAATGCTGCTAGCTGTCATCACTGACAAAACAGCTGAAGGCTCCATCATTTATTCAGATTCCTGACGCAGCTACAAAACCAGGGATCTAGAAGAATCAGGATTCAATAACTTCCTGGGAACTGAGACGATGGCTCCATGTTTTGTGCTAAGGGGACTGCAGTTGTAATGCGAGACACACCCCAAAAATTGTCACAACACGCCTGCGTTTTTGCTGCCACGCTGTTGTCTCCCCCAAACGGTCCCTGACTGTAAATCACTTTGTGAATAAATCCTTACAGTGAGCAACATCACTAATAAACCTTGGCGTGTGCTACAAAATCACCAGCCCTCAAGCGATCAAACTGCTCTGCGCTGAGGGCCTGATTCAGAGATGTGTTCAATGCCGATACTTATGGAGTATAACAAATATTGCCCGACTATCCATGCATGGATAGTCGAACAATATTTGTTATACTCCATAAATATCGGCGTTGAGCACATCTCTGAATCAGGCCCTCAACGCAAAACAGTTGATCGCTTAAATGCTGGTGATTTTGTAGCTGGAAAGTGCTTGTGTGACCAGAGCTGGATTAAGACATTGGGGGGCCCGGGGTACTTAAGACGGGGGGCCCTGAGGTCTAAAACTAAATATACACACACACACACACACCATACCTCACAACTTTGCTGGCATCTAAGGAGGGACATCAGCGCGTGTCGTAATTAGGGGGCGTGGCCTCACGGCAAGTGCGTCAATCACAAGCCACGCCCCCATTTTCAGCATTATGAGGGCATGGACAGCGCTGTGAGAGCTGCTGGCCATGCCCCCTGTCCCTCTCTGCCAGGAATAGATGCTGTGCGCATGCGCACAGCGTCTATTCACCACTGCTCTCCTCAGAGCAGCGAGTGACAGGGAGGGATCTCCCAACTGCCTACACACTCGCGGGACACTGCGACCCGTGGGTGGGACAGTGGAACAGACCGTGAAAAACGGGACTGTCCTGCCAAAATCGGGACAGTTGGGAGGTATGCACACACACATACATACATACATATGGATTGGGTCTTATATGCCGGCGGTCAGAATACCGACCGCGGCATCCCGATGGTGAGAATCCCAACAGGAGCAAGGTAAGTATACTTTCCTTTCCCTAATTTCCCCCTAACCCTCACTTTCCACAGCCTAAACCTAACCCTCCCACACCCCCGCAGCTTAACCCTTCCGGGAGGTGCCTAACCCTAACCCCCTTTCCCGCAGCCTGAACCTAACCCCCCCCTTCCACACCGCAGCATAACCATAACCATTCCCAGGGGTGCCTAAACCTAACCCTCCTCCCCACAGTCTAACCCTCCCCCTGCAGCTTAAACCTAACCTCCACCCTTGTGGCTTACCTCTCCGATGGGCCTGCAGTCATTCGGGATTCCGGTGGTCGGGATACTGAGAAGTGTCGGGATTCGGGTGTCGGTATTTTGACTGCCAGGATCCCGACCTGGTCCCATAAAAAATAAAAATAAAATGTATATACATACATATACAGTGTGTACGTGTATATGTATATACTCCTCCAACGATAACGCGGCACTCCAAGGGACTCGTCTCAAACGTGCTTTATTTACAGTGTTAACACCGTAAATAAAGCACGTTTGAGACGAGTCCCTTGGAGTGCCGCGTTATCGTTGGAGGAGTATGTGTACCTGCACGTGGGCACCGGGGCCAGGTGTATAGAAGCGTGGAGTGCCGGCTGAATTGGAAAGCTATATGTGTATATATATATATATATAGGAACGCAACTGTACGGCACTCACAACCGTTTGGCAAGAAAAACAAGAAACACGTTTGCTTTACAACGTTTCAAACTCTATTTGAGTTTTTCTTCAGGTAAATAGAGTTTGAAACGTTGTAAAGCAAACGTGTTTCTTGTTTTTCTTGCCAAACGGTTGTGAGTGCCGTACATTTGCGTTCCTGTATTCTCCCTTTCTGTAAGGGCACCAAACCAAGTTATTTGTTCCTCGTGGAGTGCCAGGCCTGCTGCATCGTATATATATATATATATATATATATATATATATATATATATGTGTGTGTATTTATATATATATATATATTTTTTTTTTTCTACAGATAAATAGGGAATATTTTGAAACTTACACACACTTTAAAAGCGTAGATAGTAACAGCTACCTACAGTTTGGTAGTTGTCACCTTCCACAGTGGAAGGAAAATATTCCCTATTCGCAATACACGAGGCTCAGGAGAAATTGCACTGACCTGGCGAAATTTGATGAACAGTCAGGTATATATACAGAGAGATTTAAAGCGAGAGGCTACCCCTCTAGACTACTGGACTCAGCCTGTGAAAAGGCAAAGGCTAAGGATCGTGAGTCCCTACTAGTTTATAAAAACAAGACCACTAATGAAAAGAAAAGGTTTTGTCCAATGGTCACCCAGTTTAGCACAGGTTTTAGGGATCTGGAAAAAATAGCCAAGAAGAACTGGCATGTGCTACAGATGGATCCGATCCTGGGTCCTGAGTTAGCTAAGAAACCAGATATCATATTTAGGAAAGCTAAAACTCTTAAATCAATGTTATCTAAAAGCACGTTATCCACAGCTAAAACTGAGAGCAGTGAATATAAATTTCTGGGAACGACAAAAGGTTTTTTTAGTTGTGGTAGCTGCAAAGTTGTCACAACTGAGGGCCTGAGCTGACGGGAGGCAGCCTCAGTTGTAGGGGCTGAGATGTACCGGAACCTGGGAGGTTGTATCAGACCCCTGGACATGTAAGTAACATGAATAATAACTGCCCGAAGGCGTGACCATGACAACTTAGATAAAAGTCAATGATGTTTATTATGACAACTCCGCATCACAGCAGCAATAAAAGAAAACGTAAAAGTCAGCAAAGAATAAATACAGTTCCTGAGTACTACAGCATGGCAGGAGCCACAGGGCACTGGTAGTGTGAGATAGTTCTTATGATCTTCTAGATGGAAAGTCCTTACCAGGCCCGGCTGTAGCAATGGAGATAACCCAGGATTATACCAGCTGGTGTTCCAGGAAGAGCTGGGTTGCTGAAGGTAAAACAGCTGCTGTGGATACTGGCTGGAACCAGACTGTTGTTAGCACGGAGTGGATACTGGCTGGAACCAGTTAAATAATAAATGAACTTTGGGAGCGATGAAATGTGAACTGAAATGTAGAACTTGAGAGCGGAGAAATAATAATTCCGGTGGAGAGTGGTAAAGTGTAGAAAGGACACCGGCCCTTTAAGGGAAGCTGTACTCTGCTGGAAGCCGAGGCTGGAAGCAGGTAGTGTTGTAGCTGGAAACAGATGAATCCACAATGGATTGGAGAGTCAGGCTACACCGCAGGTGGAATGCTGGTGCGGGTCTCTATGGTGGAAGTCTTGAGACAGGAGCTGGAACCTGGAAGACAATCATAGAAGAGAGACAAACAGGAACTAGGTTTGACAACCAAAGCACTGACGTCTTCCTTGCTCAGGTACAGCTTACTTATACCTGCAGCAAGGAAGGGGTTGGCTAGGCAATTATGCAAATCAACAACACAGACAGCAGATTGGTGGAAATGATCAGATGACAGAATCCAAGATGGCTGCGCCCATGCAGACACTTGGAGGGAAGTTTGGTTTGTAATCCATGTGGTCTGGGAAACAGTAATGGTGGCGCCGGCCACCGGAGACAGGAGACGCCAAGCTGATAGATGCACATTTAACTACGCGGGCACAGCGGAGGCCGCGGCTGATGAAAAGACCACTCTGTATGTGGAAACTCAGGAACAGCGGAATCCGGTCCTGGAACGCTGAGCCCGCCTTAGGAGGCATCTGAAGGGTAAGTAATGGCGTCCAGATACCCGGATCGTGACAGCACCCCCCCCTTTAGGAGTGGCCCCAGGACACTTCTTAGGCTTTAAAGGAAACTTTGCGTGGAAATTTCGGACCAAGGCAGGAGCATGGACGTCAGAGGCATTGGTCCAAGAGCGTTCTTCAGGACCATAGCCCTTCCAGTCAATGAGATACTGAAGTTGACCGTAACGGTGACGTGAGTCCAGGATCTTGGCCACTTCATACTCAACGCCTCGTTGAGTTTGGACTTTCGGAGTTGGTGGAAGTGAGGAATGAAACCGATTCAAGATTAGCGGTTTCAACAGGGAAACATGGAATGTCCTGGGTATTTTTAAGAAGGGAGGTAACTGGAGTCTGTAAGCAACAGGATTGATGACTTGATCAATTTTGAAAGGACCGATGTAGCGAGGTGCAAACTTCATACTGGGAACTCTTAACCTCAAATTCTTCGTGGATAACCATACCCGATCACCCACCTTGAGAGCAGGAACTGCTCGACGCTTCTTATCCGCAAACTTCTTGTACCTGAACGATGCCTTGAGCAGAGCTGATCGTACGCTCTTCCAGATATTGGCAAACTGATGCAAGGTGATATCCACTGCGGGAACAGAAGTTGCTGGAAGCGGTTGGAACTCAGGGACTTTAGGGTGGAATCCAAAGTTGGTGAAGAATGGTGTTGAAGAAGATGAAGAATGATACTGGTTGTTATGACAGAACTCGGCCCAGGGAAGTAATTGAACCCAGTCATCTTGAGAGGAGGACACATAGATGCGGAGGAAGGCCTCCAAGTCCTGATTCACCCTCTCAGTTTGACCATTGGTCTGAGGATGGTAAGCCGTGGAAAACTTTAACTTGACTTGGAGGACTTGACATAAACTTCGCCAGAATTTGGCTGTGAATTGAACTCCTCGATCTGAGATAATTTCTTCTGGAAGACCGTGGAGTCGGAAGATCTCTTGTATGAATACTTGAGCCAACTTGGAAGCTGACGGAAGACCGGTGAGAGGAATGAAGTGTGCCATCTTGGTGAACCGGTCAACTACCACCCAGATGGTATTGAACTTGTTGCACATGGGCAAATCTGTAATAAAATCCATCGACAAATGGGTCCATGGTCGACGGGGAACAGATAGTGGAACCAGTTGCCCCGCAGGCGACTGGCGGGATACTTTATGTTGAGCACACTTTGGGCAAGATGCAATAAACTCCAAAACGTCCTTTTTCAGAGTTGGCCACCAATAGGACCTAGAGATAAACTCCAGGGTTTTTTGGATACCTGTATGTCCGGCAAAACGGGAAGCATGGGCCCAATGCATGAGCTTCTTCCTTAGTGTCGGCTTCACAAAACTTTTCCCTGATGGGGGCGTAGAGTCCATCCCTACCGTGGAGAATGCCAACGGATTTATAATAGGATGCTTGTCTGAAGACTCTGACTCATTTTCTTGCTCCCATGAGCGGGAAAGGGCATCGGCCTTGCGATTCTGAGAGCCCGGACAGAACTGGAGTTTAAAGTCGAACCCGGAAAAGAAAAGTGCCCATCTGGCCTGACGAGGGTTGAGACATTGTGCGCCTTTTAGATATAGAAGGTTCTTGTGGTCTGTAAGGATGGTGATTGAATGAGAAGCTCCCTCCAACAGATATCTCCACTCCTCTAGAGCGAGCTTGATGGCTAGCAACTCCTGGTCGCCAATGGCATAGTTGCGCTCCGCTGGGGAGAACTTCCGTGAGAAGAAACTGCAAGGATGTAAATGACCATCTTTAGCCCTCTGAGACAACACCGCTCCTACTCCAACGGAGGAGGCATCCACCTCTAAGATGAAAGGAGAGTCGATGTCAGGCTGTTTCAGGACAGGTGCAGAGATGAACCTCTGTTTTAAAAGATGAAAAGCTTGCATGGCTTCTTCAGACCACTTGGACGGGTTAGCACCCTTCTTGGTGAAAGCAGTAATAGGCGCCACAATGGTGGAAAAGTCTCGTATAAACTTTCGGTAATAATTGGCGAACCCTAAGAACCTCTGGACCCCTTTGAGGGTTAAGGGTACCGGCCAATTCTGGATTGCTTGTAGTTTCTCAGGATCCATCTCTAGTCCGGAACCGGACACAATGTACCCTAGAAACGGAATGGACTTGACTTCAAAGACGCATTTCTCTAATTTGCAGTAGAGATGATTGACACGGAGACGGGACAGAACCTCCTTTACCCAGAAACGATGTTCCTCTAAATCGTTGGCAAAAATGAGGATATCATCTAGATAGACCACGACATGACGGTATAGAATGTCTCTGAAGATCTCATTGACGAAATGCTGGAAGACAGCTGGAGCATTGCTCAATCCGAAGGGCATGACGAGGTACTCATAATGTCCGTCACGGGTGTTAAATGCGGTCTTCCACTCGTCACCCTCACGGATCCGGATGAGATTGTATGCACCTCTCAGGTCCAGCTTTGTAAAGATGGTAGCTCCGCTAACTCTGTCAAAGAGCTCAGTAATCAGGGGTAAAGGATAGCGGTTCTTGATGGTAATGTCGTTCAGACCTCTGTAGTCGATGCACGGCCGCAGACCACCATCTTTCTTCTTTTCAAAAAAGAAGCCTGCGCCGGCTGGAGAAGAAGAAGGTCGAATGAACCCCTTTGCTAGGTTCTCTTTAATGTATTCCTCCATAGAATGTGTCTCGGGGAGAGACAACGGATAAGTTCGGCCTCGAGGTGGAACCTTCCCTGGAACGAGATCAATCGGGCAGTCCCATTCTCTATGAGGAGGAAGGATATCAGCAGAAGCTTTACTGAACACATCCGTGAAATCTTGATATGGAGGAGGTGGAACATCAGACGACCTGGGGGAGGAAGAACAGACAGGCAACACTTTAAACAAACATGTCTTAGTACAGGAGGAACCCCATGCCAGGATTTGCGTAGTCGTCCAATCAATTGTAGGATTGTGAAGACGGAGCCATGGAAGGCCCAGGACCACAGGATGTGTGGCTCTTGGAATCACTAAAAATGAAATAAGTTCGGAATGAAGAACTCCCACTCTCAGACGAACTGGTAGAGTCCTTAGAGAAATAACTGTATCAAAAATTTTACTGCCATCCACAGCAGTTAAGGAAAAGGACGAAGGAAGTCTCTCGGTGGGTAGGGACCACCGTTTAACATAGGCTTCAGTAATAAAGTTCCCAGCTGCTCCGGAATCCAGGAGGGCAATGACGTTCTGATAACGTTGAGCAACTTGAAGCGAGACTGGGAGGTTACAATCTTGAGGAGATGGAGAGGAGATCATTACTCCTAGCCGGCCCTCTCCTTGGCGAGCTAGGATTTGGAGTTTCCCGGACGTTTGGGACAGGCATTAATGGTGTGAGACGGAGCTGCACAATACAGACAGAGAAACTCGGAGAGACGTCTTCGGCGCTCAGCAGGAGTTAAACGGGAACGGCCAATTTGCATGGGTTCATCTGTAGTTGGTGACAGTTGGCGAGGAGGAGGAGTAGAAGATTTTGGAGCAGATGATCTTCCACGCTCAGTTGCTCTCTCTCTGAAACGCAAGTCAACTTTCGTACAAAGTGAGATTAGCTCATCTAACTTGGAGGGTAAGTCTCTGGTAGCGAACTCATCTTTAATACGCTCGGATAAACCATGCCAGAATGCAGCATACAGGGCCTCGTCGTTCCATGCCAGTTCGGATGCCAGGATCTGGAACTGTATAAGATATTGTCCTACAGTACGTGATTCCTGGCGTAAACGGAGAATCTCAGACGAAGCTGAAGTTACCCGGCCTGGCTCGTCGAAGATGCGCCTGAATGTTGACACAAATGCAGTGTAAGAAGATAGCAGGGTGTCGGACCTCTCCCATAACGGTGATGCCCAATCAAGGGCTGAGCCACTGAGAAGAGAAATAATGTAGGCAATTTTTGTACGGTCACTGGGAAAATTGCCAGGTTGTAGCTCAAACTGAATCTCACACTGGTTGAGAAATCCCCTGCAGAATCTTGGAGATCCGTCAAATTTTGCTGGCGTTGGAAGATGAAGACGTGGAGCAGAAATGGGTAAGGTGGGTGGGGTTATAGCTGGAGTCACTGTGGTTGACGCACCAGACGCGCCTGATCCACGGAGAGTTGTCTGAATCCCATCCAGCCGAGTAGAGAGATCCTGGAGACAGCGGATGATGTGGCCCTGTGCAGCCTCCTGATGTTCTAGTCGGGCTGCCAGTTCTTGCATCGGCCCGGCCGCTTGATCCTGGTCTCCGGCTGGATTCATTAGGTCAGTGCTTACTGTCACAACTGAGGGCCTGAGCTGACGGGAGGCAGCCTCAGTTGTAGGGGCTGAGATGTACCGGAACCTGGGAGGTTGTATCAGACCCCTGGACATGTAAGTAACATGAATAATAACTGCCCGAAGGCGTGACCACGACAACTTAGATAAAAGTCAATGATGTTTATTATGACAACTCCGCATCACAGCAGCAATAAAAGAAAACGTAAAAGTCAGCAAAGAATAAATACAGTTCCTGAGTACTACAGCATGGCAGGAGCCACAGGGCACTGGTAGTGTGAGATAGTTCTTATGATCTTCTAGATGGAAAGTCCTTACCAGGCCCGGCTGTAGCAATGGAGATAACCCAGGATTATACCAGCTGGTGTTCCAGGAAGAGCTGGGTTGCTGAAGGTAAAACAGCTGCTGTGGATACTGGCTGGAACCAGACTGTTGTTAGCACGGAGTGGATACTGGCTGGAACCAGTTAAATAATAAATGAACTTTGGGAGCGATGAAATGTGAACTGAAATGTAGAACTTGAGAGCGGAGAAATAATAATTCCGGTGGAGAGTGGTAAAGTGTAGAAAGGACACCGGCCCTTTAAGGGAAGCTGTACTCTGCTGGAAGCCGAGGCTGGAAGCAGGTAGTGTTGTAGCTGGAAACAGATGAATCCACAATGGATTGGAGAGTCAGGCTACACCGCAGGTGGAATGCTGGTGCGGGTCTCTATGGTGGAAGTCTTGAGACAGGAGCTGGAACCTGGAAGACAATCATAGAAGAGAGACAAACAGGAACTAGGTTTGACAACCAAAGCACTGACGTCTTCCTTGCTCAGGTACAGCTTACTTATACCTGCAGCAAGGAAGGGGTTGGCTAGGCAATTATGCAAATCAACAACACAGACAGCAGATTGGTGGAAATGATCAGATGACAGAATCCAAGATGGCTGCGCCCATGCAGACACTTGGAGGGAAGTTTGGTTTGTAATCCATGTGGTCTGGGAAACAGTAATGGCGGTGCCGGCCACCGGAGACAGGAGACGCCAAGCTGATAGATGCACATTTAACTACGCGGGCACAGCGGAGGCCGCGGCTGATGAAAAGACCACTCTGTATGTGGAAACTCAGGAACAGCGGAATCCGGTCCTGGAACGCTGAGCCCGCCTTAGGAGGCATCTGAAGGGTAAGTAATGGCGTCCAGATACCCGGATCGTGACAAAAGTGTGCTGTTTAGCAGAAAAGAAAAAAACTTTCCAAGACAAAGATTTGAAACAATCTGTACATATCAAATCATTTATGAATTGTAATTCAACATTTTGTATCTATTTGTTATCTTGCCCCTGTGGGCTAAGATATGTGGGGAAAACGAAACGGGTCCTGAAGATTAGGATCCTCGAGCACTGCAGAAATATTAAAAATAGAGTGTTAAATCACAGTATCCCACGCCATTTTGCCGAATTCCACAACGCTGACTCGAGTGTACTAAGGTTTATGGGGATCGAGCATGTGGCCGCTAATAAAAAGGGAGGTAACAGGGAAGAACAACTTTTGAGGAGAGAAACCTTCTGGATCATTTCCCTGGACACTTTAGTGCCCAGGGGGTTAAACGAAAATTATGAGATTACTCCCTTTATTAGAAGACGTTAATTAAATGCCTCCTGGTATATATATGAATATTTTACGCATTACCTTTAAGCCTTAAAGATCTAATGAATCTTGAGGTTAGAATTATGCCCATCAAACAATCAAGTAATTAATTAAATATGAGTAAAACTTTTATTCATTTTTTTGGGTAGTGTCTTGGTGCTGACTATCTTTACATTTTAACATATTATTAGTATTTCTCTTGGTTATTGAATTCTCTCTGTAATTATAGTAGGCGCGAGTATATATGTTTTAAATTTCTGAGGAGGAATATGACTTGAAAAAAGTATTATCTAACAACCATACAAGATCGTTCTCTCTGTTACATTTCACCCCTTACGAAAGAAGATTCCATTAAATCTGATTACAATAAGATATGGTTAATTGTTGGATATATCTTAATAAGACGAACGATTCTAGTGGTGTGTGTTAGGATGTCATTTTTATCAATTACACTGATTATGATGTTTTATGTGTTTTATGTGTGTATTATCTATATGTTTATATTATACTATTGTATGTACTGTCATATGGACTTTTATATGAACAAACTCAAGAAAGATATTCATGTCGTTTTTAGTGATTAGATTTGGTTTAATTATGTATAATATGATCACAGCAAGCGGTAACAACTGGCGGCTTTGTGAATCGAAGGATGACGTCACTCGGTGGGAGAGGCCTCTTCCATTATAAAATCCTTTTGGCTAATTGACAGACCAGCCTCCTGACAAAGTGATACACGAAACGCGTTGGGGCGTGGTCTGTCTGACGTCTCTCTCCTGCAAGTGTACTGGATGATCTACATGATTCCCCAGCACGGTGGCTTGACGGGTCCTGGCTCTCTCACGGCCGGATACGGTGCTTTGTCCCGGACTGCGGTAGGCGATCACAGCTACAGCCTTGTGGAAAAATTCTATATCATGTGGTATTCAGCCCACAGTGTGGGTAATTAGGGTACGAGTCTTTGAATTACCTGTCCTGGATTATACCTATCGGTGTTTTTTCCATTAAAGTATTGATTTGCACTATGAGCGCACCTTCTCCTTATTTTTATCTGTAGAAAACTTATCTCCTGGAGTTCGGAGTCATTATAGGAGGAATGTGCTGCGGTAATTAAACTTACCAGTGCCCCAAACCCGGACGGTTGGTCTGTGGATGGTCCATCATAGAGTCACCAGCGCACCTGTACATGCTTTGCTAAATATATATATATATATATATATATATATATATATACACACATATACATACATACACAAATTGAATGCATACCTAAGGGGAAAAAAATCAATAAATCCTTACTAATAGGGCAGTGAGTGCCTGAAGGTTCCGCTCTGTCTCTCCAGTCTCCACCCGGCCAGCACACACCCACAGTCCACTGCACACTTCCAGGGAGCTTCCTTCTTCTCTGCAGCCTGCGTGCTCAGCCAGTCACTGAGCCGCAGGCTGCATCTTACCATCCTATTGGGCGGCTGAGCCGTCACTCAGCAAGAAGCCCAGCCAGCTCTGCAGCGTCAGCGGCTCTGAGCATGACCGCTGGGCTGTCAGTGGGGAGGGGAGCGCCGCGGATCGGATTAGAGATCCGATCTGGCGGGTGGCAGGGGGCCCTTTCAGACAGGGGGGCGCGGGGTACTTACCCCCGGAGCCCCCCCCTTAATCCGGCTCTGTGTGTGACACCACCCCAAACCAGTTTACAGAGGGTGTGTATCATAGGGTTGACAGTAACTAGGTCGACCACTATTGGTAGACAGTGACTAGTTTGACACCTGAAATAGGTCGACATGGTCATTAGGTCGACATGGAAAAAGGTTGACATGAGTTTTTGTATATATTTTTGGTGTCGTTTTCTTCGTAAAGTGACCGGGAATCCCAAATAGTGCACCGTATCCACTCACATGGCTCACTTTGCTTGCCATGCTTCGGGCAAGGCTACTATTCCCAATCGTAGTCCACATGGATCATAAAGTATGAAAAAATTCCAACAATTATTTTTCCCCCCGAAAAACTCATGTCCACCTAGTGACCATGTCGACCTAATGCATGTCAACCAATGATGGTCGAATAAGTGTGGACCTAAGTGTTGTCGACCTACAGACCAGATACCATCTTGATCATAATGTTAAAGTGCAAATATATGGGCAAACCATATCATTCAAGCAGACTGACAGAAGTATAGTTCAAGGTTGTCCATTGATGTCAGAAGCCAGATCATACAGGGTAGCCACATTCTGACCTAGATACATAAAACAAAAAGAGAAATCACGTCTGCGCTCGTCTCGGAGTATACACTAAGAGAGGTGGGGTTAATAGTACATAAGTCTCTAATAAAAGGATTGTTCTTGAATTAAGTGCGTTGACTTAATATATCCCGTAAAGTTATTGATGCGTACTTGGGCCTTTCTTTATGTGTTTTAGTTCCTACTTCTCCAAGTTGGATCTTGAGTGGGTTCGTGTTGTTGGACTGTGGTATATTCTTCTTGTACCGGTGAATTCGGTATTCGTTCTCTGGATTTTCTCCTGTGCTTCCCTCCGGGGTACCAAGATATTTCTTGACCTCAGAAATTAGGGGTAGAGAAGCAGAGATAGCCGCTGATAGTGTAGTAAGCGTATTAAGAATGACGTTATAGACTAGTAGGGGTGTCTTATGAGAAGATCTTAAAGAAGTGGCGACTGTTGGTTGCGTACCGTACTCACGTGAGAGACGTGATGTACCCCTTGCATAAAGGTATCTTTAATGTTCTTATGTTGTTCTCCTCTTCCTCCAGACAGGATTCTATATAGTTCTTATCCTCGGGAGGGAGAGAGGAGATAGAACAGTTGGTAGTGTGATAGGTTTTTTGTGTGAAGTGAGTATTTACTAGAGAGCAAATCACTCCTCTGAACTTATCATTTTTAAAGGGGAGTGCGTACCGTACTCACATCCGTACAGGAAAGTGCAAAACACATAAAGGTATCTTTTCTCGAATCGATATATTGTCATACACGGTTACACTCATGCAGGTAAAATAGATGAGAGAAATGGTGGGCGTACCCAACTCACACTGTACAATGCGGGGACTTGTATATAAAGGTATCTTTAAAATGATCCTGTTGGCTCTAGAAGTTCTTAGTTTCGGAATCCATTCCGCTCGTATAAATATGAAGAAAAATGAAGCAGGGTGTCATGGGGTAACCCATTTAAAATGATTTAATAGTACAAAAAACTTCTAAAACAACATAAAACTGCCAATGGACTCCAGATAGGAAAGGGGGGCATACACGGGTGGATAAAAGATGTTATCCATTAATCTTTCTTAAATTGTTCTTAATTTTACACAACAGTGATAGTATCCATCACTGTAATTATGGAACACTATACTCCTATACTACCTATATATGTATACAGTGTTTATGAATACATATCCCATAAGGGGATGTAATAATTAGCTGTTTCTGTCATTCACAATAGCCGGTTCTTAAAAGACACCTCACTATATGTACATTTCTAAACTATACAATAGACTATCTTAACATCTGATTAATCACTGTATCTGTTTTGCAAATTGTATGCGTTCCACATACACCAATGGGAACACTACCAAGTGCAGTTTTGTGCGTCCCTCTCCCTCCGTGGAACGCACACACCACTTCCCGCTACTTCCGGGATTACATGCGTTCCAACCTAAAACTTGGTACGCAAAAGCCGCTTTTCAGCCTCTGCACTCCATTTACCGGAAGTACATATCTCTCCTTTCGGGTGGAACGCATGGCCGTCACTTCCGGTACATGCGTTCCACGGCCCGAAATAACCTCGAACGCCCCGAGGACGCCAGGGGAGACTACCAGCGCCATATAAGCGCTTGAGCACTTGTCAACATTATAGTTCATCTCTTCTAGCACCGTTTAATAAAATAAATACAGTTTATTTTAGCCACACTATTACATTAGTTTTTCACACACGCCACTTCCGGAACCACATGCATTCCAAAAACCGGAAGTGACGTGTCGAGCTCCGTCAGTATATATCTGAAAACACTGTCTTAAGCTGTATAGAAAGCCATTTCTATCCATTTAAAATTTTAAACTATTTGTATTGCTCATTTTACTGTTTGTTATAGGCAAAATGTTGCCATTTTGTGTTTTATTATTATTACATCTTGTTCTGTATGTGGTAACCACACCCCCATCACATGACTTCCTGTCAGGGGGTATAAATAGTGGCAATAGTGCCCTCATTACACACCTTGAAAAAGACTTCTTCAGTCGAAACGCGTTGGTGTGAGGGCCAGGACTTCCAGGGACTGATAGGGACGGCATTTACTAAGGTGAGAACGATCCGGACATTAACATCTTTTATCCACCCGTGTATGCCCCCCTTTCCTATCTGGAGTCCATTGGCAGTTTTATGTTGTTTTAGAAGTTTTTTGTACTATTAAATCATTTTAAATGGGTTACCCCATGACACCCTGCTTCATTTTTCTTCATATTTATACGAGCGGAATGGATTCCGAAACTAAGAACTTCTAGAGCCAACAGGATCATTTTAAAGATACCTTTATATACAAGTCCCCGCATTGTACAGTGTGAGTTGGGTACGCCCACCATTTCTCTCATCTATTTTACCTGCATGAGTGTAACCGTGTATGACAATATATCGATTCGAGAAAAGATACCTTTATGTGTTTTGCACTTTCCTGTACGGATGTGAGTACGGTACGCACTCCCCTTTAAAAATGATAAGTTCAGAGGAGTGATTTGCTCTCTAGTAAATACTCACTTCACACAAAAAACCTATCACACTACCAACTGTTCTATCTCCTCTCTCCCTCCCGAGGATAAGAACTATATAGAATCCTGTCTGGAGGAAGAGGAGAACAACATAAGAACATTAAAGATACCTTTATGCAAGGGGTACATCACGTCTCTCACGTGAGTACGGTACGCAACCAACAGTCGCCACTTCTTTAAGATCTTCTCATAAGACACCCCTACTAGTCTATAACGTCATTCTTAATACGCTTACTACACTATCAGCGGCTATCTCTGCTTCTCTACCCCTAATTTCTGAGGTCAAGAAATATCTTGGTACCCCGGAGGGAAGCACAGGAGAAAATCCAGAGAACGAATACCGAATTCACCGGTACAAGAAGAATATACCACAGTCCAACAACACGAACCCACTCAAGATCCAACTTGGAGAAGTAGGAACTAAAACACATAAAGAAAGGCCCAAGTACGCATCAATAACTTTACGGGATATATTAAGTCAACGCACTTAATTCAAGAACAATCCTTTTATTAGAGACTTATGTACTATTAACCCCACCTCTCTTAGTGTATACTCCGAGACGAGCGCAGACGTGATTTCTCTTTTTGTTTTATGTATCTATGTTGTAGGAGGTTGAGTGACCACCTGTAGATATCACCACTGCTGCTCTCTGGGGCGCGGCAGTCCTTTGTAAACCCTTTTAGATTCAGTTAAGTTCACTCATTCAATAGGACCACTGCTGCCCCATAGTGTCATTATGTTTTCCCACAGAAATGTGAGGAAGGATAAATTCGACAACATATTCAATAGTAAAGAAGATTCTGTTGATTTAGCAGATGAAGATTTAGAAAATGTGATGTCTAAATTAGAAAGAGCGTTGATCAAAGAGGGAAAGATATGGTGGGAAGTAGTAGCATTAGAGAGATATCTAGCCGAAGAAATCATACCCAGAGGGCTTAGAATAGACAAATTACCCACTTTTACTAACAAATCACCAGCCTTTGAAGAAGAATGGATCCGCATCATCGATTCGTGCTCCATGTCACCCATGAGACTCATAGTCCGAGAGAGAAGTAAAGATCTTAAAGAGCTAGAAACTGAAATTGAGACACTTAGAGAAACTGTAGAGCCATTGGTAGATTTACCAGATTTCAAGGATATGGAACAGGACATCGTTGAGAAAATTGCCAAAAACGAAAAGGAGCTTATGGAAAAGAAGAAGAAGAAGTACAACAGAGATATGAATGACTTCAAAAATGGAGTCCAACACCAACAAACCAAGAAGGAGAAAAACTTCTTCAGAAACAAAGAGACCTACAACAAAGTAAGATTCGAAAGAAATAAAGATTGGAGAACCCCGGAATGGAGACAAAATTGGAGGCAGATTGAACATAGAATGAGTCCACGAAGGAACTCATATAGACCAACTTGGACATCCAGACAAAGAGCCCAGTCGTCCAATGAACGACGGACCTATCCTAGAAGAAGATACACAAGAGAAGAACTCCACCATCAGGACGAATATAACTCAAGACGCTCTCATAAACGGACCTCCGAGGATAGGAACCAACGAGAAGACAGAACTCTGGAATATATTAGAAGACCCACCACTTTCAGAAGATCTCCCAATAGATTCCACTCATACAGGAGAAACGAGGACAACAATGAGGTTTTTTTAGAACCAAGCAGGGGCCGTCAAAACAGAAGACGCTAACAAGAAGAGGGAGACGAGGAAAGACTTCATCCAAAAAACATCAATCATTATACCATAACAAAAAAAAGTTAAAAAATACCACCTCAACTAGGACCGACATTCCCATAGAAATGGACGAAACGGAGAATAATAATCAAGAGATTGCATTCACTAAGATCTATAATTTGAGTAACCATATCCTCACTAAAAACGAGGAAAATGTTCTCAAGAAGGGATTAAAGTACGCACCGTCCAGCAAATTGGACAAGTTCGAGGCTTATATTGACCTACAACGGTTCATAAGAAAATTGACCTTGAAAAAATTCTTTCACGATCAGGATACCTCCACCACCTCCAACGGCCAGGGAACGTCAACGTTCAAACCCAAGTCCACCTTTTTCCCCACCTTCAAGAAGGGGTGCTTTATTGAAAGCTTCGAACGAATCGTCAAAGACGAACTCGAAAACACCACATTTAAAAACACGACCAAATCAAATATGACAAAAGCAGAAAGAGAGGCATTAAAGAGTCTTCAAGATAATCACGCCATCGTTATCAAACCAGCGGACAAGGGGGGTGCAGTGGTTATCCAAAACGTTGAAGATTACAAAAAGGAAATCGAAAGACAACTTAACGACGGTAGAACCTATAAAAAACTCAGAGGAAACCCATCGGAAGGAATATCTAAAAAAATGATAGATCTCCTGACCAAACACGAACGCAAGAAAGTCATCACGGATAAAGAACGAGATTACATCATCATTCCACACCCTTCCCTACCAGTTATCTACACCCTTCCAAAAATACACAAAGATAACACACATCCACCAGGTCGACCAATAGTAGCTGGTACAGAATCCATTACTTCAAATTTATCTCAGTATATCGACCATATCCTACAGCCACTTGCACAAAATACTCGATCCTACCTTAAAGACTCCACAGCAGTCCTACAAGAACTGCAACTCATCAGCTGGTCACCAGAATTTATCCTCGTCACAGCTGACGTCACATCCCTCTACACGGCCATCAGCCATCAACACGGCTTGGAGGCCACCTCCCATTTTTTGGAAGCAGCATCCATGGATCATGATCGAAGAACCTTTGTTTTAGAGAGTATTGAATTCATCTTAACCAACAACTTTTTCTGGTTTGACAACTCATTCTACCTACAACTACACGGCACGGCCATGGGCACCAGGTTCGCCCCTAGTTATGCCAACCTTTTCATGGCCCATTGGGAAGAAAAAACAGTCTTTGGTGACCATGAATTTGGGGCGAACCTGGTGCTATGGAAACGTTACATAGATGATATCCTCTTCATTTGGAAGGGAGATTCAATCTCGTTGGATACTTTCTGCGATTTTCTGAATACTAATGACCGTAACATAAAGCTTACATACCAGAGAAGCACTGAAACCGTCAATTTTCTTGATTTATCCATATTTATAGAAGAAAACACGATACATACGAAGACATACACCAAGCCAACGGATTGTAATTCATTTATTCCTGTGAGTAGTAATCACCATCCCAACTGGTTATCATCAGTACCTAGTAGCCAGTTTCATAGGATAAGAAAAAATTGTTCAAAAATAAGGGACTACCATAATCAAGGCACATCAATGAAAGACCAATTCCAGAGAAAAGGATACGAAACTAAAGTATTAGACGCTCCATATGAAAAATACCAGCAAGCCGACAGGGACCAGATGATACAACCAACAACATCCGTGGAAAACCATAGACGGGGAGGCGAGGTCAATACAGTTACCTTCATCACTAAATACAACAGCCAATACAAGGGGCTGGAACATATTGTCAGAAAAAACTGGGGACTGCTGCTTCAGGATCCCACACTTAAACAATACATATCGGACAAACCAAGATTTATATACCGAAAGGCTGATAACCTACGTAAACATCTAGTAAAAAGTGCACTGGAGGTCCCGAAGAAAATCACCACCATCAAGAATAAGGGCTTCTACAGGTGCGGGCAATGCCAAATGTGCCGCAACTGTAAAAGCAGCTCATCTGTCATAACCAGCTACACATCCACTAGCAATCAGAAAACATACAACATTAAAGAATTCATCACGTGTGATAGCAAAAATGTGGTCTACTTGATACAATGCAAATGCGATAAACAATATATAGGAAGAACAACCAGAAAATTAAAAGAAAGAATGAGTGAGCACCTCAGAAACATAAAGAAAGGTCTCTCCACCCATGGAATCTCTGCACATTTTAAGGAGAAACATGAGTGCAAACCATCAGAGTTATCACTCTTCTGCGGAATTCAAGCTGTGGCAGGTAACTGGAGAAAGGGAAACATTGAAGAAAGATTGGCCCAAACTGAAATGCGAAGTATTTTCAATCTGGGGACCTTGAAACCTAAAGGCCTCAACCTGGAATTTGAAACTAAATGGTTTCTATAAGGGCCCAGGATCCTTTACCTGCTCCTAACCTCCCCACCCAGTAGTTAGCTCCACCCTCTTTTCTTTATGCCAGCCATAGGGTGAAAACTATTATTATGCAACATATCAATATGTCAGGTCTTAATTTAATTATATTATGTCACTATAATCTGTTATCCTTTACCCTGTGGCAATTATTATCCATTAATCTTTCTTAAATTGTTCTTAATTTTACACAACAGTGATAGTATCCATCACTGTAATTATGGAACACTATACTCCTATACTACCTATATATGTATACAGTGTTTATGAATACATATCCCATAAGGGGATGTAATAATTAGCTGTTTCTGTCATTCACAATAGCCGGTTCTTAAAAGACACCTCACTATATGTACATTTCTAAACTATACAATAGACTATCTTAACATCTGATTAATCACTGTATCTGTTTTGCAAATTGTATGCGTTCCACATACACCAATGGGAACACTACCAAGTGCAGTTTTGTGCGTCCCTCTCCCTCCGTGGAACGCACACACCACTTCCCGCTACTTCCGGGATTACATGCGTTCCAACCTAAAACTTGGTACGCAAAAGCCGCTTTTCAGCCTCTGCACTCCATTTACCGGAAGTACATATCTCTCCTTTCGGGTGGAACGCATGGCCGTCACTTCCGGTACATGCGTTCCACGGCCCGAAATAACCTCGAACGCCCCGAGGACGCCAGGGGAGACTACCAGCGCCATATAAGCGCTTGAGCACTTGTCAACATTATAGTTCATCTCTTCTAGCACCGTTTAATAAAATAAATACAGTTTATTTTAGCCACACTATTACATTAGTTTTTCACACACGCCACTTCCGGAACCACATGCATTCCAAAAACCGGAAGTGACGTGTCGAGCTCCGTCAGTATATATCTGAAAACACTGTCTTAAGCTGTATAGAAAGCCATTTCTATCCATTTAAAATTTTAAACTATTTGTATTGCTCATTTTACTGTTTGTTATAGGCAAAATGTTGCCATTTTGTGTTTTATTATTATTACATCTTGTTCTGTATGTGGTAACCACACCCCCATCACATGACTTCCTGTCAGGGGGTATAAATAGTGGCAATAGTGCCCTCATTACACACCTTGAAAAAGACTTCTTCAGTCGAAACGCGTTGGTGTGAGGGCCAGGACTTCCAGGGACTGATAGGGACGGCATTTACTAAGGTGAGAACGATCCGGACATTAACATCTTTTATCCACCCGTGTATGCCCCCCTTTCCTATCTGGAGTCCATTGGCAGTTTTATGTTGTTTTAGAAGTTTTTTGTACTATTAAATCATTTTAAATGGGTTACCCCATGACACCCTGCTTCATTTTTCTTCATATTTATACGAGCGGAATGGATTCCGAAACTAAGAACTTCTAGAGCCAACAGGATCATTTTAAAGATACCTTTATATACAAGTCCCCGCATTGTACAGTGTGAGTTGGGTACGCCCACCATTTCTCTCATCTATTTTACCTGCATGAGTGTAACCGTGTATGACAATATATCGATTCGAGAAAAGATACCTTTATGTGTTTTGCACTTTCCTGTACGGATGTGAGTACGGTACGCACTCCCCTTTAAAAATGATAAGTTCAGAGGAGTGATTTGCTCTCTAGTAAATACTCACTTCACACAAAAAACCTATCACACTACCAACTGTTCTATCTCCTCTCTCCCTCCCGAGGATAAGAACTATATAGAATCCTGTCTGGAGGAAGAGGAGAACAACATAAGAACATTAAAGATACCTTTATGCAAGGGGTACATCACGTCTCTCACGTGAGTACGGTACGCAACCAACAGTCGCCACTTCTTTAAGATCTTCTCATAAGACACCCCTACTAGTCTATAACGTCATTCTTAATACGCTTACTACACTATCAGCGGCTATCTCTGCTTCTCTACCCCTAATTTCTGAGGTCAAGAAATATCTTGGTACCCCGGAGGGAAGCACAGGAGAAAATCCAGAGAACGAATACCGAATTCACCGGTACAAGAAGAATATACCACAGTCCAACAACACGAACCCACTCAAGATCCAACTTGGAGAAGTAGGAACTAAAACACATAAAGAAAGGCCCAAGTACGCATCAATAACTTTACGGGATATATTAAGTCAACGCACTTAATTCAAGAACAATCCTTTTATTAGAGACTTATGTACTATTAACCCCACCTCTCTTAGTGTATACTCCGAGACGAGCGCAGACGTGATTTCTCTTTTTGTTTTATGTATCTATGTTGTAGGAGGTTGAGTGACCACCTGTAGATATCACCACTGCTGCTCTCTGGGGCGCGGCAGTCCTTTGTAAACCCTTTTACATTCTGACCTAGGATGATGACCACACAACGACAGCGGTTATTTTCCGTCCTAATAATTTGTGCATAATCCTGAACCTATCCATAGTAGGCTATGTAGTATTGTGATGTATTAACAGAGCAATCAGATGTGGAAATAATGTCACTGAAAAGGAGCCAGGTTGCAAAATCTGATAATCAATTCCACTTAAAAAGACCTCCTATCAGTACTATGGGAGTGCTGCCAGAATCCAAGATGGCGGGCACACACAGCGCGCATTCCCCATGTCCCGCCCACACAGTTTGCCGGGTGCATCGGTCGCACACACGTCTTGTGACGGAAGGAAAGTTGTTGCCGCTGCTGGTGCTGACGTTGGAAGCTGAGTCCCGTGTCAGCTGTCACCGGGAGAGGAGCCACGTGAGCGGACAGTAATATCAACGTCGTTACCCGGTAAGGGGTGAGCGGGTTACCCGCTTTATAGGGCCCTGCTGCTGGAGATGTGCAGCGTGAACCTGTCGCAGCTGCGTCTGGTCTGTGTGTGTACAGCGCTGAAGGTCAGCGAAGCTTAGTGCCTATTTACTAACCACAGACCCTCCAACATGACCCGCCCCACTAGGTACAAAATTCTCTGTTTCTGGACTTCCCTCTTAATTTATGATTTCCATCACCTGTGTTGAACTAGTTAAATGATAAGAAAGCTGTTTCTTCACAGGTGATGGCAATAATAAATTAAGAGGGAAGTCCAGAAACAGAGCATTTTGTACCTAGTGGGGCGGGTCATGTTGGAGGGTATGTAACCATAGCCGGGACGGGACCACTTACCTGTCCAGCTGTTGCTCATGTTTCCAGGGCGGAGATAGGTGACACGTGCTGTTCCGCAGCAGCAGCAGAGCAACAAGTGGCCCAGGTATGGTCTGTTGCAGGACTGGGGGGCGCACACCGTGATCACCCCGATTTATTTTTTTGTTTTCTTTAAATTAATTAATTTATTTTAGTGTTATCAATAGATAGAATTAGTTTTCTCTATCGTCCTAGTGGATGCTGGGGTTCCTGAAAGGACCATGGGGAATAGCGGCTCCGCAGGAGACAGGGCACAAAAAGTAAAGCTTTTCCGATCAGGTGGTGTGCACTGGCTCCTCCCCCTATGACCCTCCTCCAGACTCCAGTTAGATTTTTGTGCCCGGCCGAGAAGGGTGCAATCTAGGTGGCTCTCCTAAAGAGCTGCTTAGAGAAAGTTTAGCTAGGTTTTTTATGTTACAGTGATTCCTGCTGGCAACAGGATCACTGCAGCGAGGGACTGAGGGGAGAAGGAGTCAACTCACCTGCGTGCAGGATGGATTGGCTTCTTGGCTACTGGACATCAAGCTCCAGAGGGACGATCACAGGTACAGCCTGGATGGTCACCGGAGCCGCGCCGCCGGCCCCCTTGCAGATGCTGAAGACAGAAGAGGTCCAGAATCGGCGGCTGAAGACTCCTGCAGTCTTCTAAAGGTAGCGCACAGCACTGCAGCTGTGCGCCATTTTCCTCTCAGCACACTTCACACGGCAGTCACTGAGGGTGCAGGGCGCTGGGAGGGGGGCGCCCTGGGAGGCAAAATGAGTACCTATAAAGGCTAAAAATACCTCACATATAGCCCTAGAGGCTATATGGAGATATTTAACCCCTGCCTGATTTCTCAAAATAGCGGGAGACGAGCCCGCCGGAAAAGGGGCGGGGCCTATCTCCTCAGCACACGGCGCCATTTCCTCTCACAGCTCCGCTGGTCAGGACGGCTCCCAGGTCTCTCCCCTGCACTGCACTACAGAAACAGGGTAAAACAGAGAGGGGGGGCAAATTTATGGCGATATTTTTATATAACAAAGCAGCTATAGGGGAGCACTTATTATAAGGCTATCCCTGATATATATATAGCGCTTTTGGTGTGTGCTGGCAAACTCTCCCTCTGTCTCCCCAAAGGGCTAGTGGGTCCTGTCTTCATTAGGAGCATTCCCTGTGTGTCTGCTGTGTGTCGGTACGTGTGTGTCGACATGTATGAGGACGATATTGGTGTGGAGGCGGAGCAATTGCCAAATATGGGGATGTCACCTCCTAGGGGGTCGACACCAGAATGGATGCCTTTATTTATGGAACTACGGGATAGTGTCAACACGCTAAAGCAGTCGTTTGACGACATGAGACGGCCGGACAATCAATTAGTGCCTGTCCAGGCGACTCAAACACCGTCAGGGGCTGTGAAACGCCCTTTGCCTCAGTCGGTCGACACAGACCCAGACACAGGCGATGACTCCAGTGGTGACGGTGACGAATCAACCGTATTTTCCAGTAGGGCCACACGTTATATGATTTTGGCAATGAAGGAGGCGTTACATTTAGCTGATACTACAGGTACCACTAAACAGGGTATTATGTGGGGTATGAAAAAACTACCTATAGTTTTTCCTGAATCAGAAGAACTAAATGACGTGTGTAATGAAGCGTGGGTTGCCCCTGATAAAAAGCTGATAATTTCAAAGAAATTATTGGCATTATACCCTTTCCCGCCAGAGGTTAGGGAGCGCTGGGAAACACCTCCTAGGGTGGACAAGGCGCTAACACGTTTATCTAAACAAGTGGCGTTACCCTCTCCTGAGACGGCCGCACTTAAAGATCCATCAGATAGGAGGATGGAAAATATCCAAAAAAGTATATACACACATGCAGGTGTTATACTACGACCAGCTGTAGCAACTGCCTGGATGGGCAGTGCGGGGGTAGTTTGGTCAGAATCCCTGATTGAAAATATTGATACCCTGGACAGGGACAATATTTTACTGTCGTTAGAACAAATAAAGGATGCATTTCTTTATATGCGTGATGCACAGAGGGATATATGCACACTGGCATCACGGGTAAGTGCTATGTCCATTTCGGCCAGAAGAGCTTTATGGACGCGACAGTGGACAGGCGATGCGGATTCAAAACGGCATATGGAAGTTTTGCCGTATAAGGGGGAGGAGTTATTTGGAGTCGGTCTATCAGATTTGGTGGCCACGGCTACAGCCGGGAAATCCACCTTTCTACCTCAAGTCACTCCCCAACAGAAAAAGGCACCGACTTTTCAACCGCAGCCCTTTCGTTCCTTTAAAAATAAGAGAGCAAAGGGCTATTCATATTTGCCACGAGGCAAAGGTCGAGGGAAGAGACAGCAACACGCAGCTCCTTCCCAGGATCAGAAGCCCTCCCCGGCTTCTACAAAAGCCTCAGCATGACGCTGGGGCTTCTCAAGCGGACTCGGGGACGGTGGGCGGTCGTCTCAAAAATTACAGCGCGCAGTGGGCTCACTCGCAAGTAGATCCCTGGATCCTGCAGATAATATCTCAGGGATACAGGTTGGAATTAGAGACAGATCCACCTCGCCGTTTCCTGAGGTCTGCTTTACCAACGTCCCCCTCCGAAAGGGAGACGGTGTTGGAAGCCATTCACAAGCTGTACTCTCAGCAGGTGATAGTCAAGGTACCTCTTCTGCAACAAGGGAAGGGGTATTATTCCACTCTTTTTGTGGTACCGAAGCCGGATGGCTCGGTAAGGCCTATTCTAAATCTGAAGTCCTTGAACCTGTACATAAAGAAGTTCAAGTTCAAAATGGAGTCACTCAGAGCAGTGATAGCGAACCTGGAAGAGGGGGACTTTATGGTATCCTTGGACATCAAGGATGCGTATCTCCACGTTCCAATTTACCCCTCACACCAGGGGTACCTCAGGTTCGTTGTACAAAACTGTCACTATCAGTTTCAGACGCTGCCGTTCGGATTGTCCACGGCACCTCGGATCTTTACAAAGGTAATGGCCGAGATGATGATTCTTCTTCGAAGAAAAGGCGTATTAATTATCCCATACTTGGACGATCTCCTAATAAGGGCGAGGTCCAGAGAACAGCTAGAGATGGGATTAGCACTGTCTCAAGAAGTGCTAAAACAGCACGGGTGGATTCTGAATATTCCAAAATCCCAGTTAATGCCGACAACTCGTCTGCTGTTCCTAGGGATGATTCTGGACACGGTTCAGAAAAAGGTTTTTCTCCCGGAGGAAAAAGCCAAGGAGTTATCCGAGCTTGTCAGGAACCTCCTAAAACCAGGAAAGGTGTCTGTACATCAATGCACAAGAGTCCTGGGAAAAATGGTGGCTTCTTACGAAGCGATTCCATTCGGCAGATTCCACGCAAGAATTTTCCAAAGGGATCTGTTGGACAAATGGTCAGGGTCGCATCTTCAGATGCACCTACGGATAACCCTGTCTCCAAGGACAAGGGTGTCTCTTCTGTGGTGGTTGCAGAGTGCTCATCTATTGGAGGGCCGCAGATTCGGCATACAGGATTGGATCCTGGTGACCACGGACGCCAGCCTGAGAGGCTGGGGAGCAGTCACACAAGGAAGAAACTTCCAGGGAGTATGGACGAGCCTGGAAACGTCTCTTCACATAAACATTCTGGAACTAAGAGCAATATACAATGCTCTAAACCAGGCAGAACCTCTGCTTCAGGGAAAACCGGTATTGATCCAGTCGGACAACATCACGGCAGTCGCCCATGTGAACAGACAGGGCGGCACAAGAAGCAGGAGGGCAATGGCAGAAGCTGCAAGGATTCTTCGCTGGGCAGAGAATCATGTGATAGCACTGTCAGCAGTGTTCATCCCGGGAGTGGACAACTGGGAAGCAGACTTCCTCAGCAGACACGATCTTCACCCGGGAGAGTGGGGACTTCATCCAGAAGTCTTCCACATGCTGGTAACCCGTTGGGAAAGACCAATGGTGGACATGATGGCGTCTCGCCTCAACAAAAAACTGGACAGGTATTGCGCCAGGTCAAGAGATCCGCAGGCAATAGCTGTGGACGCGCTGGTAACGCCTTGGGTGTACCAGTCGGTGTATGTGTTTCCTCCTCTGCCTCTCATACCAAAAGTATTGAGAATTATACGGCAAAGAGGCGTAAGAACGATACTAGTGGTTCCGGATTGGCCAAGGAGGACTTGGTACCCGGAACTTCAAGAGATGATCACGGAAGATCCGTGGCCTCTACCTCTAAGGAGGGACTTGCTTCAGCAGGGTCCCTGTCTGTTTCAAGACTTACCGCGGCTGCGTTTGACGGCATGGCGGTTGAACGCCGGATCCTAAAGGAAAGAGGCATGCCGGAAGAAGTCATTCCTACTTTGATTAAAGCAAGGAAGGAAGTAACCGTGCAACATTATCACCGAATTTGGCGAAAATATGTTGCGTGGTGCGAAGATCGGAGTGCTCCGACGGAGGAATTTCAACTGGGTCGATTCCTACATTTCCTGCAATCAGGATTGTCAATGGGTCTCAAATTGGGATCTATTAAGGTTCAAATTTCGGCCCTGTCGATTTTCTTTCAAAAAGAATTGGCTTCAGTCCCTGAAGTCCAGACCTTTGTTAAGGGAGTGCTGCATATACAGCCTCCTGTGGTGCCTCCAGTGGCACCGTGGGATCTAAATGTGGTTTTGGACTTCCTAAAATCTCATTGGTTTGAACCACTAAAAAAGGTGGATTTGAAATATCTCACATGGAAAGTGACCATGCTTCTAGCCCTGGCTTCTGCCAGGAGAGTGTCAGAATTGGCAGCTTTATCTTACAAAAGCCCATATCTGATTTTCCATTCGGACAGGGCAGAACTGCGGACTCGTCCGCATTTTCTCCCTAAGGTGGTGTCAGCATTTCATCTGAACCAGCCTATTGTAGTGCCTGCGGCTACAAGTGACTTGGAGGACTCCAAGTTACTGGACGTTGTCAGAGCATTAAAAATATATATTGCAAGGACAGCTGGAGTCAGAAAATCTGACTCGTTGTTTATATTGTATGCACCCAACAAGATGGGTGCTCCTGCGTCTAAACAGACGATTGCTCGTTGGATCTGTAGCACAATCCAACTTGCACATTCTGTGGCAGGCTTGCCACAGCCTAAATCTGTAAAGGCCCACTCCACAAGGAAGGTGGGCTCATCTTGGGCGGCTGCCCGAGGGGTCTCGGCATTACAACTTTGCCGAGCAGCTACGTGGTCAGGGGAGAACACGTTTTGTAAAATTTTACAAATTTGATACTCTGGCTAAGGAGGACCTGGAGTTCTCTCATTCGGTGCTGCAGAGTCATCCGCACTCTCCCGCCCGTTTGGGAGCTTTGGTATAATCCCCATGGTCCTTTCAGGAACCCCAGCATCCACTAGGACGATAGAGAAAATAAGATTTTACTTACCGATAAATCTATTTCTCGGAGTCCGTAGTGGATGCTGGGCGCCCATCCCAAGTGCGGATTATCTGCATAAGTTGTACATAGTTATTGTTAACTAATTCGGGTTATTGTTGAAGGAAGCCATCTTTCAGAGGCTCCGCTGTTATCATACTGTTAACTGGGTTTAGATCACAAGTTGTACGGTGTGATTGGTGTGGCTGGTATGAGTCTTACCCGGGATTCAAAATCCTCCCTTATTGTGTACGCTCGTCCGGGCACAGTACCTAACTGGAGTCTGGAGGAGGGTCATAGGGGGAGGAGCCAGTGCACACCACCTGATCGGAAAAGCTTTACTTTTTGTGCCCTGTCTCCTGCGGAGCCGCTATTCCCCATGGTCCTTTCAGGAACCCCAGCATCCACTACGGACTCCGAGAAATAGATTTATCGGTAAGTAAAATCTTATTATTACCACTTCTCCAAGTAGTATTAAACGGCAGACCTGATTTCTCCATTGGCACCTTTGGCGTATGTCAATAATAAAATATGATGCCAAAGCGCGATGGGCACTTACTATGTGACAAAATACAGCGCTTACTATCCTATATATTGAGAAGCTGACTGTAAATGTTAATGTGTGATTTAACATAAGAATTTCAAAGCCACAACAAATTTGCAGATCGTACGTTGCAGGGTAGTCAGCCGCAGCTAGCAGACACTGGTTCCCATGCAGGCTGTGAGGATGCCGGAGACAGCATAAATAGAGAAACTGCAATAAAATAATCAGTTGTAACAACTTGTATCCCTCTTATTAAATATGAAGTGATTGCCCTCAAACAAGCCAGAAAAAAGGGCTTATTGCTGCTTCATCAGTAGACCTACAGTATATGTGTTCCCAATTACAAAGTATATGGATGAAATTAGTTGAAGTCCAAGGGAGGAACACGTTTAGTGTATATATTACCTGTACATTTAAAAAAACAAACAAAAATAAAAACACAGAACAAATAATTAGATGACTAAAAGCAATTGTTTCTTACAAATCGCTGCGCAATTAAGTTAGTTCGAAAAATAATCTGTAATATGGACAGAGCTCCTAAAACACCAGGGCATCCGTGTGACATGAAGTTTATACAAGCTGTAACATCTACGCCATGCTCCTTTCAAAAACCCAACGAAGGGGAAAGAGGAAAACATTTCAAATCACTTTAGTCTGAATTGTGAGAAAAAAAATGCAATGCCGACTTAAAATTAAAAGGGACTGTCCTAAAAAATAATGGCAAGTGAGATAATGAAACAAAAGGCAACCTGGGGTTTCTGGCTGCTATGAAACTCTTAGGGGGATATTCAATTGTTTGAAAAGTCATGTCTGTTTTTTTCCTATCTAATAGACAGGAAAAAACAGACAGCCAACTGACTTTTCAAACATTTGAATTCCCCCCTTAGTGTCAGAAAGCCCTGTCATGTCCTGATTTTTTTTTTTTCTTTGAAGCCAGAGATGTGTACTCCAACTCACCCAGTGCAGTGCAAAAACTGTGCTGGGTGCTTGTGCCTTTGGACCCTCACCAAAAGGTTAAAAAAAAAGGGGGGAATCTTCATGTCCTCCTTTTGCTGAAGCTAGGGAGACCTTTTGGTTCCCACTGGCCCCAATAGGAGGCAAAGGTCTTCAGGCTTCCCTCCACCACATGTCTCTGGGTTGCCCCTTTCTCCCCAAGGTTGGCGGTCTTGATGCCTCACCAAATTAACTAATGGATACAGGGGGAGATACATTATCCTGTCACTTATCTCTGCACAAACAGACATCCTACATCTCTGATGATATCCCAGGGATGCAGGATATTGTAGAGCTGAAATGCATTAAAAAGTCACCAGAGCGGTTACAGTAAGTTACCTCTCTGGCTGTATGTCCTGTCTGTGTAGCATGCACCTGTTGCTGATGTGATATGGAATGGTTCCTGGGAGGCTGCATTACAAATGTGCGTGTTTGCAACAAACTGCAAGATCTCGCTGTATGCGCGAGGACGTTCTGCAATAGGACTGGTGATTAAGCATAGCACCACTCTTAAGGCCCATACACACTTGACGATAAAATGAACAACGTCGTTCATTTCAGCCCTCATCAACGACGTCGCTCATTATATCGTCAAGTGTGTATGCATCCGACGACCACCGATGCGCGGCCCCGCGGGACGTTAACGACCCTCGCTTATCTGTGGAGCATGTATGCTCAATTTCCACTATGGTCGTTACCGACCAGAGACGTCGTTGAATGTGTATGGTGTGAAAGACCAACGACCAAGCCACTGTTCACCAGCCCTGTTCCCAGCTCATTATTTTAATAAACTGTTCAGCTTGGATGCTTCAACGATGAATGGTCTATGGTCTTTGGTCTTTCGTCTTTGGTCGTTGGTAGTGTGTATGCTCATGTCGTTTGCTCAGCTGTTCAAAGGAAGTTCAAGGGAAGTCGTTAACGATGTGTGCATCGTCAAGTGTGTATGGGCCTTTAGATAGTGAAATGTGTAACTAGACAAGTGACTATGGGGGCGATTGTTTTTCCTCATGGTTACTGCTGGGGGGTGCAAAACAGCAATTCTATTGCTCTGTTTACATGCCCGTTAGCCAAGGGGTGTGATTTCTCCTTGCTGCCTCCTGAGGCGGAGAGAAAAAAATGTGTGAAAAGTCTATGGTTTAGGCGCACTAACCAGGACTATAGACAGGATCAGCATATATTTTCAGCTAACGCCCATCTATTTGGGAATTTAAACAGTAGTGGGCGCCAGATTAGAGCAACAATTGAATTGCTCTGATGGGTGCTGAAAAGAAACATTTGAATTGCCCCCTCTGTGGGGGAATTCAATTGTTTCTTGTGCTCATAAGACCCGTCTAAAGTGACTAGGAGCTATGCAATTGATTGTGCGCCCAGCCCCTGTTGGTTGCTCGTGCTTCACTCTTGCACCCAAATGCGTTGGGCTTAGCCACATAAAGGGATACATTTACTAAGGTGGGAGTTTTTCTAGAACTGGTGATGTTGCTCATAGCAACCAACCAGATTCTACTTAACATTTATCTAACAGCTTCTAGAAGATAATAGAATCTGATTGGTTGCTATGGGCAACATCACCAGTTCTAAAAAAAACAACTCCTACCTTAGTAAATTTACCCCAAAGAGTCTTTTTCCCATGCAAACTACTGAGTGCGCTGCAATAGACGTTATTTGCAAGCAGAAATCCATCTAAAGTAGGTCTAGTGCTTTGCACAGGAAAAGGTGCTTTACAGGGCGGGTCCCGGGGCATTTGGGTGTGAGAATACAGCATGAGCAACCAATGTGGGCTGGGCGCCCTGACATATGAATAGCTCCTGGTCATGCCAAGTAATTGAATTTCCCCATGAGCGTACATGCCTCCAGATACAAAAGGTACATGTTAGATGTATAGTTTATCAATACATTGGTGTGCTGCAGGATAGTTATTTGCATAGTAGACACCCTGGGTCATCTTAGTACATTGGACTTGTAAGAAGTGTACTTGTCATTTATTATTCCAGTACAGTTGTGATGCAGAAAGTTGCAGTGCTATGAAATGCATGCTCCTAAATCCTGTAGAAAAGATGTTAGATATTGTAAAGGTGGCCATACATTTCAGAATGTTCGTCTACACCCCTGTGACTCATGCATATTAAGTTTCATTAGACGCCCTGCAATATTCATCCTTTCCATGGATAAAATGGATCTCTAACCTGGAAATTAAGAAATCGGTCTCGTGTTGGCGCTAATGAAATGTAGATGAGAATTATGTGTTCTGTAATGCTACAGGCAGCATTGGATATCTTTTTCTTTTACACTGATATTTGCTGTTGCTCTTATACCTGACAGACACAGGTGGCTGATCTCTGTGTGATGTCTACACACATGCTTGCTGGAGTCTATTACCTGCTGGCAAGATGACACTTTTAGGGCAGGAATTCCCACCTTTGGCTTACAGTAGTGTCATACTTGTTAGTCCAGGACTCTGATGTTTAATTCCATTTTCATATAGTCGTATGAACGTTTCAGTTTTCACATTACTGTACAACTCACATTCCTGATTTATGTGACCTTGACATTTCTTACATTTTTAGTGAATAGTTAACCTGAGTGAAACAGCAATCAGTATATAAAAGCTGTTGTGTTTCTGGGTTTGGATTGGTATGAAAGGAAACTTTGTTCTACCTGCTGTACAGGACATGACCATGTTTTCCATTGGAGTAATACTGCCATTTACCTCCTGAACATACAGGGTTTTCTGTCCGTGAACATTGCTTGCTGTGGTTGCTGCCCGTATGACAGCGCTTTGCATGACTAACAAACCAAACTTGCTTGTGTTGTAATCATGGCCCATAAACATATACATTCTGTCTACCATTTCAGTCATTTAAAAAAACTTTTATAGCTGCCTAACAACTCCGGTTTGTGACAGTGCAAATGTGGATAAACATCAGATATAATACTTAAACAGTTACGGAAGCCTTATCATAAATATAGCATTTTAGAATATATTTTTATTTCCTCCCGAGGATTTTACCAGACCATCTGTGTTAAAGGACTTTTCTCTTACGTCCTAGAGGATGCTGGGGACTCCAAACGGACCATGGGGTATAGACGGGATCCGCAGGAGCTTGGGCACACTTAAAAGACTTAATCTGGGTGTGAACTGGCTCCTCCCTCTATGCCCCTCCTCCAGACCCCAGTTAGACTTTGTGCCCAGGAGTGACTGGATGCACACTAGGGGAGCTTCTTGTTCCCGCAGCCGCGCCGTCACCCCCTCACAGAAGCCAGAAGAAAGAAGTCGGGTGAGTATGAGAAGATCAGAAGACTTCAGGACGGCAGAAGACTTCAGTAACGGAGGGTACAGCACAACGGTAACGCTGGGCAGCATGTTACTGGAGTTTTGGGGCTGGCAGAGAGCTTTTCGGTGCCTCGGCACCGTTTCCAGAAACCCCCGCCGGCATTTTTCATTTTTAAATTTGGCGGGCCGAAGCGTGCCGGGAAGGGGGCGGAGCTTTGTCCCGCGGCTCACAGGCGCCATCTTCTCCTTCAACACGCGGCTGAAGGGAGACGCTGCCGGGACCTCCACATTTCTCAGACAAGTAACGGGGAGATATTCAGAAGGGGGGGGGGGCAGGAATGTGGGGTGCTTATTATCATTACAAAGCAGCGCTGGGTACATATATCTTTTCTTAGGATATATGGGCGCTGGGGTGTGAGCTGGCATACTCCCTCTGGGCTTCATTGTGGACCTGTCACCTAGCTGGGACATTCTGTGTGTTGTTGTGTGTCGGTACTACGTGTCGGCATGTCTGATGCTGAATGTTATTCACCAGAGGAGGTTATTGGGGGAGTGGATGCGGGGCTAGATTTGGGACTGTCGACGCAGCCGACACCTGATTTACTTGCATTGCTCAGTACGATAAATTCGAATGTTGCTTCTTTATCAAAGAGGTTAGATAAGTCTGAGTCACAGACGCAGGTGTGGAAAAAGTCCATGGAAGAGGCTTTGTCTCAGGTTCAGACCCCATCCGGGTCGCAAAAGTGGCCATTTACTCAGGTGGTAGATACTGATACCGACACGGACTCTGATTCCGAGGTCGATTTCACTGAGGCAGTTTTACATCCACGGTTAGAGTATTCAGTACATGATTGTGGCTATAAAAGATGTTTTACACATTTCTGATGAACCTGAGGTACAGGAAACAAGGATTTGCTTGTTCAAGGGAAAAAAAACCTGAGGTGAAGTTTCCCCCCTCTCATGAAATGAATACTCTTTGTGAAAAGGCTTGGGAGTCGCCGGATAAGAGGTGGCAAATTCCCAAGAGAATTTACATGGCGTATCCTTTCCCCTCTGATGACAGGGAAAAATGGGAGTCATCTCCAAATGTTGACAAAGCTCTATCTCGTTTGTCTAAAAAAGTGGCACTTCCGTCCCCTGACACGGCAGCTCTCAAGGATCCGGCGGATCGTAAGCTGGAGACGTCTTTGAAGTCCATTTTCGCTAATTCGGGTGCATTGCTCAGACCTGCTGTGGCGTCGGTATGGGTGAGTAGTGCTATTGCTAAATGGGCTGAGAATTTAGCTAATGATATGGGATACCCTTGATAAAGATAATGTCCTTTTGACTCTCGGTTATATCAAGGACGCTGCAGATTACCTGAAGGATGCGGCGAGGGACGTCTGTCTCTTGGGTTCAAGAACCAATGCCATGTCGATATCAGCAAGGAGGGCGTTGTGGATCCATCAATGGAACGCTGATGCCGACTCCAAGAGGGCTATGGAAGCGTTACCCTTCAAAGGTACTGTCTTGTTTGGGGACGGCTTGGCTGACCTGGTCTCGACCGCGACTGCGGGTAAGTCCTCTTTTCTTCCTTATGTTCCCACACAACAGAAAAAGGCACCACATCAGCAAATGCAGTCCTTTCGTCACAATAAATACAGGCGTGGAAAAGGTTCGTCCTTCCTCGCTTCAAAAGGTAGAGGAAGGGGAAGGAAACCTCCTGCAAGCTCAGGCGCCCAGGACCAAAAGTCCTCCCCTGCTGCTACCAAGTCCACCACATGACGCTGGGGCTTCCCTGGGGGAGTCCGGACCTGTGGGGGGCCGTCTACGAATCTTCAGTCAGGTCTGGATTCAATCAGACCTGGATCCTTGGGTCCTAGAGATTGTGTCTCAGGGATACAAACTGGAGTGTCAGGAGATACCCCCTCACCGGTTCTTCATTTCGGCATTACCAGTAGCTCTTCCGGACAGGGAGGTGGTGCTGGCAGCGATTCAAAAATTGTGTCTACAGAGGGTCATTGTTCCCGTTCCCTCGTCCCAGCGGGGGGAGGGGTTCTACTCGAGCCTCTTCGGTCAGACCAATTCTAAATCTAAAATCCCTCAATCCATACTTGAAAGTTTTTAAGTTTAAGATGGAATCCCTTCGGGCGGTAATTGCCAGCCTGGAAGGGGGGGATTTTATGGCGTCAGTCGATATAAAGGATGCCTACTTACTTGTCCCGATATATCCTTCGCATCAGGCCTTCCTCAGGTTTGCGATACAGGATTCTCATTACCAATTTCAGACGTTGCCGTTTGGGCTCTCCACGGCTCCGAGGATTTTCAACAAATTCATGGCGGAAATGATGGTTCTCCTTCGCAAACAAGGGGTTACAATTATCCCGTACTTGGACGGTCTCCTGATAAAGGCGAGGTCCAAGGAACGGTTGCTGAGAAGTGTAGATTTGTCACTGTCTGTTCTGCGACAGCATGGTTGGGTACTCAATTTGCCAAAATCTCAGTTGATTCCGACCACTCGACTGCCTTTTCTGGGCATGATTCTGGATACGGATTTACAGAAAGTATTTCTTCCAGAAGAAAAGGCTCTGGAACTGCAGGCGATGGTCAGGGAACTTCTGAGGCCGACGAGTGTGTCAATCCATCACTGTACTTGGGTTCTGGGGAAGATGGTTGCGGCGTACGAAGCCATTCCATTTGGCAGGTTTCATGCCCGGGTGTTTCAGTGGGACTTGCTGAGCAAATGGTCCGGGTCTCACCTGCACATGCACAGGAAGATAAGTCTATCTCCCAGAGCCAGAATTTCTCTCCTGTGGTGGCTACAAGATCATCACCACCTAGGGGGATGCCGGTTCGGTATCCAGGATTGGGTGCTTCTAACAACAGATGCAAGTCTCCGGGGCTGGGGCGCAGTCACCCAAGGAAGAAACTTCCAGGGGAAATGGTCGCTCCAGGAAGCCTGTCTCCACATAAATGTTCTCGAGTTAAGAGCCATTTACAACGGCCTGCTGCAAGCAAGAAGCCTTCTTCAGGGTTGACCTGTTCTGGTACAGTCAGACAACATCACAGCGGTGGCGCATATAAACCGTCAAGGCGGAACAAG
This sequence comes from Pseudophryne corroboree, assembly GCF_028390025.1. NCBI lineage: Eukaryota > Metazoa > Chordata > Amphibia > Anura > Myobatrachidae > Pseudophryne > Pseudophryne corroboree. The sequence continues at coordinate 691,339,493 of NC_086448.1, forward strand.
GAGCAGAGCGGCAATGGCGGAGGCCACAAGAATCCTTCGCTGGGCGGAACAACACGTGAGCGCCCTGTCAGTCTTCCTACCGGGAGTGGACAACTGGGAAGCAGATTTCCTCAGCAGACACGATCTCCATCCGGGAGAGTGGGCTCTTCACCAAGATATGCTCCTGAGGAAGCTGGCAGCAACTAAGACCACCGATACGCGTCGAGCTTTTACTCTATGACCACAGACATCCCTTCCATTTGCCACTTATCTGACAACAATTGGACTCACACACTCCCGCAGGATCCTCCTAAGTGCTACCATCTGGACACCCTGGACATACACCCCTGCTGCTATTGGATCTCGGTTTGCAATTGGAGAACCAAGGGGACTTTGTACTAAGAAACCGGGTAATATCCACAATTTAATTGCATTGAGGACTATTCGGAGGAATGAGCCCTAGTCGGAAATAAGTATTATTTGTTTAATGGGGATAGAAGTGGTACTACTTGCCTACTTGAGAGACTCTCCAATCTTTTCAAGTCCACTGTACTGAAGCTTTTTAACAGCCATTTATATGGTTAAACTTTTTTAGTATATATTGTAATAAATTTATGAATTTGTTTTTTTTTACAAATACGCTTATCCGTTCATTATTTGAATCTCAGCCGGCGCCAGTATATATTCTTACTCTTCACCAAGAGGTATTTGCAGAGGTGACAAAACGTTGGGGAATTCCGTTGATCGACATGATGGCGTCTCGTCTCAACAAGAAGCTCCCGAGGTATTGTTCCAGGTCAAGGGACCCCCAAGCCAGTACAGTGGACGCCCTGGTGTCTCCGTGGGTTTTCCAGTCGGTGTATGTGTTCCCTCCACTTCCTCTCATTCCAAAGGTACTGGGGATCATTCGACGAGCAAGGGTTCAGGCGATTCTCGTCGTTCCAGATTGGCCAAGAAGGGCCTGGTACCCAGATCTTCAGGAATTACTGGTGGAAGATCCTTGGCCGCTTCCTCTAAGAGAGGACCTGTTGTTGCAGGGTCCATGCGTGTTTCCAGACTTACCGCGGCTGCGTTTGACGGCATGGAGGTTGAGCGCCAGATCTTAGCTCGTAAGGGTATTCCCAGGGAGGTCATTCCAACTCTCATTAAGGCTAGGAAGGAGGTTACGGCGAAGCATTATCACCGTATTTGGAGAAAGTATGTTTCCTGGTGTGAGTCTAAAATGGCTCCTGCAGAAGATTTTCGCTTGGGTCGCTTTCTCCACTTTTTACAGGCGGGAGTAGATGCAGGCCTGAAATTGGGTTCCATCAAAGTGCAGATTTCGTATTTGTCTATTTTCTCTATCGTCCTAGTGGATGCTGGGGTTCCTGAAAGGACCATGGGGAATAGCGGCTCCGCAGGAGACAGGGCACAAAAGTAAAGCTTTCCGATCAGGTGGTGTGCACTGGCTCCTCCCCCTATGACCCTCCTCCAAGCCAGTTAGATTTTTGTGCCCGGCCGAGAAGGGTGCAATCTAGGTGGCTCTCCTAAAGAGCTGCTTAGAAAAGTTTAGCTTAGGTTTTTTATTTTACAGTGAGTCCTGCTGGCAACAGGATCACTGCAACGAGGGACTTAGGGGAGAAGAAGGGAACTCACCTGCGTGCAGGATGGATTGGCTTCTTGGCTACTGGACATCAGCTCCAGAGGGACGATCACAGGTACAGCCTGGATGGTCACCGGAGCCTTGCCGCCGGCCCCCTTGCAGATGCTGAAGTAAGAAGAGGTCCAGAATCGGCGGCAGAAGACTCCTCAGTCTTCTAAAGGTAGCGCACAGCACTGCAGCTGTGCGCCATTTTCCTCTCAGCACACTTCACACGGCAGTCACTGAGGGTGCAGGGCGCTGGGAGGGGGGCGCCCTGGGAGGCAAATGAATACCTATTTTGGCTAAAAATACCTCACATATAGCCTCCGGAGGCTATATGGAGATATTTAACCCCTGCCAGAATCCGTTAAGAGCGGGAGACGAGGCCGCCGAAAAAGGGGCGGGGCCTATCTCCTCAGCACACAGCGCCATTTTCCCTCACAGAAAGGCTGGAGGGAAGGCTCCCAGGCTCTCCCCTGCACTGCACTACAGAAACAGGGTTAAAACAGAGAGGGGGGGCACTAATTTGGCGTTAGAAATATATAAAAAAGATGCTATAAGGGAAAACACTTATATAAGGTTGTCCCTATATAATTATAGCGTTTTTGGTGTGTGCTGGCAAACTCTCCCTCTGTCTCTCCAAAGGGCTAGTGGGTCCTGTCCTCTATCAGAGCATTCCCTGTGTGTGTGCTGTGTGTCGGTACGTGTGTGTCGACATGTAGGAGGACGATGTTGGTGAGGAGGCGGAGCAATTGCCTGTAATGGTGATGTCACTCTCTAGGGAGTCGACACCGGAATGGATGGCTTATTTAGGGAATTACGTGATAATGTCAACACGCTGCAAGGTCGGTTGACGACATGAGACGGCCGACAAACAATTAGTACCGGTCCAGACGTCTCAAAAACACCGTCAGGGGTTTTAAAACGCCCGTTTACTTTAGTCGGTCGACACAGACACAGACAGGGACACTGAATCCAGTGTCGACGGTGAATAAACAAACGTATTCCTTATTAGGGCCACACGTTAAAGGCAATGAAGGAGGTGTTACATATTTCTGATACTACAAGTACCACAAAAGAGGGTATTATGTGGGATGTGAAAAAACTACCATAGTTTTTCCTGAATCAGATAAATTAAATAAAGTGTGTGATGATGCGTGGGTTCCCCCCGATAGAAAATTATGGGCGGTATACCCTTTCCCGCCAGAAGTTAGGGCGCGTTGGGAAACACCCCTTAGGGTGGATAAGGCGCTCACACGCTTATCAAAACAAGTGGCGGTACCGTCTATAGATAGGGCCGTCCTCAAGGACCAGCTGACAGGAGGCTGGAAAATATCATAAAAAGTATATACACACATACTGGTATTATACTGCGACCAGCGATCGCCTCAGCCTGGATGTGCAGAGCTGGGGTGGCTTGGTCGGATTCCCTGACTAAAAATATTGATACCCTTGACAGGGGCAGTATTTTATTGACTATAGAGCATTTAAAGGATGCATTTCTATATATGCGAGATGCACAGAGGGATATTTGCACTCTGGCATCAAGAGTAAATGCGATGTCCATAACTGCCAGAAGATGTTATGGACACGACAGTGGTCAGGTGATGCAGATTCCAAACGGCACAAAGGTGTATTGCCGTATAAAGGAAGAGGAGTTATTTGGGGTCGGTCCATCGGACCTGGTGGCCACGGCAACTGCTGGAAAATCCACCGTTTTTACCCTAAGTCACATCTCTGCAGAAAAAGACACCGTCTTTTCAGCCTCAGTCCTTTCGTCCCTATAAGATCATATCTGCCCAGGGATAGAGGAAAGGGAAGAAGACTGCAGCAGGCAGCCCATTCCCAGGAACAGAAGCGTTCCACCGCTTCTGACAAGTTCTCAGCATGGCGCTGAGACCGTACAGGACCCCTGGATCCTACAAGTAGTATCCCAGGGGTACAGATTGGAATGTCGAGAAGTTTCCCCTTCGCAGGCTCCTGAAGTCTGCTTTACCAAGGTCTCCCTCCGACAAGGAGGCAGTATGGGAAAAAATTCACAAGCTGTATTCCCAGCAGGTGATAATTAAATTACCCCTCCTACTACAAGAAAAGGGGTATTATTCCACACTATATTGTGGTACTGAAGCCAGAAGGCTAGGTGAGACTTATTCTAAAAAAAAAAAATAAAAAAAAATTTTTTTGAACACTTACAAAGGTTCAAATCAAGATGGAGTCACTCAGAGCAGTGATAACGAACCAGGAAGAAGGGGACTATATAGTGTCCCGGGACATCAGGGATGCTTACCTCTATGTCCCAAATTTGCCCTTCTCACTAAGGGTACCTCAGGTTCGTGGTGCAGAACTGTCACTATCAGTTTCAGACGCTGCCGTTTGGATTGTCCACGGCACCCCGGGTCTTTACCAAGGTAATGGCCGAAATGATGATTCTTCTTCGAAGAAAAGGCGTCTTAATTATCCCTTACTTGGACGATCTCCTGATAAGGGCATAGTCCAGGGAACAGTTGGAGGTAGGAGTAGCACTATCTCGGATACTGCTACAACAGCACGGGTGGATTCTAAATATTCCAAAATCGCAGCTGATCCCGACGACACGTCTGCTGTGCCTAGGGATGATTCTGGACACAGTCCAGAAAAAGGTGTTTCTCCCGAAAGAGAAAGCCAGGGAGTTATCCGAGCTAGTCAGGAACCTCCTAAAAACAGTGCATCATTGCACAAGGGTCCTGGTAGAAAATGGTGGCTTCCTACGAAGCAATTCCATTCGGCAGATTTCACGCAAGAACTTTTCAGTGGGATCTGCTGGACAAATGGTCCGGATCGCATCTTCAGATGCATCAGCGGATAACCCTATATCCAAGGACAAGGGTGTCTCTCCTGTGGTGGTTATAGAGTGCTCATCTTCTAGAGGGCCGCAGATTCGGCATTCAGGATTGGATGCTGGTGACCACGGAGCCCAGCCCGAGAGGCTGGGGAGCAGTCACACAAGGAAAAAATTTCCAGGGAGTGTGATCAAGTCTGGAGACTTTTCTCCACATAAATATACTGGAGCTAAGGGTAAATTTATAATGCTCTAAGCTTAGCAAGACCTCTGCTTCAAGGTCAGCCGGTATTGATCCAGTGGGAAAAACATCACGGCAGTCGCCCACGTAAACAGACAGGGCGACACAAGAAGCAGGAGGGCAATGGCAAAAACTGCAAGGACTTTTCGCTGGGCGGAAAATCATGTGATAGCACTGTCAGCAGTGTTTCATCCCGGGAATGGAAACTGGGAAGCAGACTTCCTCAGCAGGCACGACCTCCACCCGGGAGAGTGGAAACTTCATCGGGAAGTTTTTTCCACATGATTGTAAACCGTTGGGAAATACCAAAGGTGGACATGATGGCGTCCCGTCTGAACAAAAAACGGGACAGGTATTGCGCCAGGTCAAGAGACCCTCAGGCAATAGCTGTGGACGTTCTGGTAACACCGTGGGTGTACCAGTCGGTGTATGTGTTCCCTCCTCTGCTTCTCATACCTAAGGTGCTGAGAATTATAAGACGTAGAGGAGTAAGAACTATACTCATGGCTCCGGATTGGCCAAGAAGGACTTGGTACCCGGAACTTCAAGAGATGTTTACAGAGGTCTTATGGCCTCTGCCGCTAAGAAGGGACTTGCTTCAGCAAGTACCATGTCTGTTCCAAGACTTACCGCAGCTGCGTTTGTTGGCATGGCGGTGGAACGCCGGATCCTAAGGGAAAAAGGCATTCCGGAAGAGGTCATTCCTACCCTGGTCAAAGCCAGAAAGGAGGTGACCGCACAACATTATCACCACATGTGGCGAAAATATGTTGCGTGGTGTGAGGCCAGGAAGGCCCCACAAAGAAATTTCAACTCGGTCGATTCCTGCATTTCCTGCAAACAGGAGTGTCTATGGGCCTCAAATTGGGGTCCATTAAGGTTCAAATTTCGGCCCTGTCAATTTTCTTCCAGAAAGAATTGGCTTCAGTTCCTGAAGTCCAGAACTTTGTCAAGGGAGTATTGCATATACAACCCTCTTTTGTGCCTCCAGTGGCACTGTGGGATCTCAACGTAGTTCTGGGATTCTTCAAATCACATTGGTTTAAAACCAGTCAAATCTGTGGATTTGAAGCATCTCACATGAAAAGTGACCATGTTCTTGGCCCTGGCCTGGACCAGGCGAGTGTCAAATTGGTGGGTTTTTTTCTCAAAAAAAAGCCCATATTTGTTTGTCCATTCGGACAGGGCAGAGCTGCGGACTCGTCCCCAGTTCTCTCCCTAAGGTGGTGTCAGTGTTTCACCTGAACCAGCTTATTGTGGTGCCTTGCACCTACTAGGGACTTGGAGGACTCCAAGTTGCTAGATGTTGTCAGGGCCCTGAAAATATAGGTTCCAGGACGGCTGGAGTCAGGAAAACTGACTTGCTGTTATCCTGTATGCACCCAACAACCTGGGTGCTCTTGCTTTTAAGCAGACTATTGCTAGTTGGATGTGTAATACAATTCAGCTTGCACATTCTGTGGCAGGCCTGCCACAGCCAAAATATGTAAATGCCCATTCCACAAGGAAGGTGGGCTCATCTTGGGCGGCTGCCCGAGGGGTCTCGGCTTTACAACTTTGCCGAGCGGTTATTTAGTCAGGGGCAAACACGTTTGTAAAATCCTACAAATTTGATACCCTTGCTAAGGAGGACCTGGAGTTCTCTCATTCGGTGCTGCAGAGTCATCCGCACTCTCCCGCCCGTTTGGGAGCTTTGGTATAATCCCCATGGTCCTTTCAGGAACCCCAGCATCCACTAGGACGATAGAGAAAATAAGAATTTACTTACCGATAATTCTATTTCTCGGAGTCCGTAGTGGATGCTGGGCGCCCATCCCAAGTGCGGATTATCTGCAATACTTGTACATAGTTACAAAAATCGGGTTATTATTGTTGTGAGCCATCTTTTCAGAGGCTCCGCTGTTATCATACTGTTAACTGGGTTTAGATCACAAGTTGTACGGTGTGATTGGTGTGGCTGGTATGAGTCTTACCCGGGATTCAAAATTCCTCCCTTATTGTGTACGCTCGTCCGGGCACAGTACCTAACTGGCTTGGAGGAGGGTCATAGGGGGAGGAGCCAGTGCACACCACCTGATCGGAAAGCTTTACTTTTGTGCCCTGTCTCCTGCGGAGCCGCTATTCCCCATGGTCCTTTCAGGAACCCCAGCATCCACTACGGACTCCGAGAAATAGAATTATCGGTAAGTAAATTCTTATTTTCTTTCAAAAAGAGTTAGCTGTCCTCCCAGAGGTTCAGACTTTTGTGAAAGGAGTAATGCATATCCATCCTCCGTTTGTGCCTCCTGTAGCTCCATGGGACCTTGATGTAGTCTTATGGTTTCTCATGTCTTCCTGGTTTGAACCTTTGCATAAGGTTGAGTTGAAATTTCTCACTTGGAAGGTAGTTATGCTATTGGCACTGGCGTCTGCCAGGCGGGTGTCAGAGTTGGCGGCCTTATCTCATAAGAGCCGTACTTGATTTTTCATTCGGATAGGGCGGAATTGAGGACTCGTCAACAATTTCTGCCGAAGGTGGTTTCTTCATTTCACATTAACCAACCTATTGTGGTCTCGGTGGCTACGGAAGCTGTGGCGATTCCTAAGTCTCTGGATGTTGTAAGAGCGTTGAAGATCTACGTCACTAGGACAGCTGTTGCTAGGAAAACTGAGGCGCTGTTTGTCTTGTATGCTTCCAACAAAATTGGTCATCCTGCTTCAAAACAGACTATTGCACGCTGGATTTGTAGTACGATCCAGCAGGCTCATTCTTCGGCCGGACTACCGGTGCCGAAGTCAGTAAAAGCCCATTCTACCAGGAAAGTGGGCTCATCTTGGGCGGCTGCCCGAGGCGTCTCGGCGTTACAGCTTTGCTGAGCAGCTACTTGGTCGGGTTCAAACACTTTTGCTAAGTTCTGTAAGTTTGATACCCTGGCCGATGAGGACCTTGTGTTTGCTCAGTCGGTGCTGCAGAGTCGTCCACACTCTCCCGCCCGGTCTGGAGCTTTAGTATAATCCCCATGGTCCTTTTGGAGTCCCCAGCATCCTCTAGGACGTAAGAGAAAATAGGATTTTGGTACTTACCGGTAAATCCTTTTCTCCTAGTCCGTAGAGGATGCTGGGCGCCCGTCCCAGTGCGGACTATTACTTGTAGTGTTTTCTTGCTGGTTAAATTAGTTTATACACGGGTTGTGTATTTCTTGTTTCAGCTTCTTGCTGGTGTTAATTCATACTGTTATCTGGTTTAAAGTTACTCCGGTTGTACGGTATGTTTGTGGTGTGGGCTGGTATGTTTGTAGCCCTTAGTTTAAACAAAAATCTTTTCCTCGAAATGTCCGTCTCTCCTGGGCACAGTTCCTATACCTGGGGCCTGGAGGAGGGGCATAGAGGGAGGAGCCAGTTCACACCCAGATTAAGTCTTTTAAGTGTGCCCAAGCTCCTGCGGATCCTGTCTATACCCCATGGTTCTTTTGGAGTCCCCAGCATTCTCTACGGACTAGGAGAAAAGGATTTACCGGTAAGTACCAAAATCCTATTTTCTCTGACGTCCTAGTGGATGCTGGGTACTCCGTAAGGACCATGGGGAATAGACGGGCTCCGCAGGAGACTGGGCACTCCTAAAAGAAAGATTAGGTACTATATCTGGTGTGCACTGGCTCCTCCCTCTATGCCCCTCCTCCAGACCTCAGTTAGAATCTGTGCCCGGCCAGAGCTGGATGCACCTAGTGGGCTCTCCTGAGCTTACTAGAAAAGAAAGTATTTGTTAGGTTTTTTATTTTCAGTGAGATCTGCTGGCAACAGACTCACTGCTACGAGGGACTGAGGGGAGAGAAGCAAACCTACCTGCTTGCAGCTAGCTTGTGCTTCTAAGGCTACTGGACACCATTAGCTCCAGAGGGATCGAACACAGGGCCCGACCTCGATCGTCCGTTCCCGGAGCCGCGCCGCCGTCCCCCTTGCAGAGCCAGAAGACGGAAGAACCAGAAGAAAAACGGTGGCTGAAGACTCCGGTCTTCAATAAGGTAGCGCACAGCACTGCAGTTGTGCGCCATTGCTCCCACAGCACACCACACGCTCCGGTCACTGGTGGGTGCAGGGCGCTGGGGGGGGGGGGCGCCCTGGGCTGCAAGAAGTATACGTTTTGGCAAAATTGCACATAATACAGTTATAAACTGTATATGTGCCTAATCCCCCGCCATTAACATTATTAAAAAAGCGGGAGAAGCCTGCCGCGGAGGGGGCGGGGCTATTTCCCTCAGCACACCGGCGCCATTTTATCTTCACAGCTCCGCTGGAAGGACGCTCCCCAGGCTCTCCCCTGCAGTATACACTACAAGAAGGGTAAAAAAGAGAGGGGGGGCACATAAATTTAGGCACAAAAGGTGATATAAGCAGCTATTGGGGGAAAATTCACTTTGTGTTAGTGTAAATCCCTCTGTTATATAGCGCTGTGGTGTGTGCTGGCATACTCTCTCTCTGTCTCCCCAAAGGACTTTGTGGGGTCCTGTCCTCAGTCAGAGCATTCCCTGTGTGTGTGCGGTGTGTCAGTACGGCTGTGTCGACATGTTTGATGAGGAGGCTTACGTGGAGGCGGAGCAGGAGCCGTTAAGTGTGATGTCGCCCCCTGCGGGGCCGACACCAGAGTGGATGGATATGTGGAAGGTATTAACCGACAGTGTCAACTCCTTGCATAAAAGGTTCGATGACGTAACAGCTTTGGGACAGCCGGCATCTCAGCCCGCGCCTGCCCAGGCGTCTCAGAGGCCATCCGGGGCTCAAAAACGCCCGCTACCTCAGATGGCAGACACAGATGTCGACACGGAGTCTGACTCCAGTGTAGACGAGGATGAGACAAATGTACAGTCCACAAGGGCCATCCGATGCATGATTACGGCAATGAAAAATGTATTGCACATTTCTGACATTAACCCGGTTACCACTAAAAAGGGTATTATGTTTGGGGAGAAAAAGCAGCCATCTCCCATCTGATGAGTTAAATGAATTGTGTGAAGAAGCGTGGTGTTCCCCAGATAAGAAATTAGTGATTTCTAAGAGGTTACTAATGGCGTACCCTTTCCCGCCAACGGACAGGTTACGTTGGGAAACATCCCCTAGGGTGGACAAGGCGCTCACACGCTTATCAAAAAAGGTGGCACTGCCGTCTCAGGATACGGCCGCCTTAAAGGAGCCTGCAGATAGAAAGCAGGAGGCTATCCTGAAGTCTGTGTATACACACTTAGGTACTATACTGAGACCTGCAATTGCTTCAGCATGGATGTGTAGTGCTGCATCAGCTTGGTCTGATACCCTGTCAGATAACATTAATTCCCTCGACAGGGATACTATTTTGCTAACCATAGAGCATATTAAAGACGTCGTCTTATATATGAGGGATGCACAGAGGGACATTTGCCGGCTGGCATCTAGAATTAATGCAATGTCCATTTCTGCCAGGAGAGTATTATGGACTCGGCAGTGGACAGGTGATGCTGATTCTAAAAGGCACATGGAGGTTTTGCCTTATATTGGTGAGGAATTGTTTGGGGACGGTCTCTCAGACCTCGTATCCACAGCAACAGCTGGGAAGTCGACTTTTTTACCTCAGGTTCCCTCACAGCCTAAGAAAGCACCGTATTATCAAGTACAGTCCTTTCGGCCTCAGAAAGGCAAGCGGGTCAGAGGCGCGTCCTTTCTGCCCAGAGGCAGGGGTAGAGGAAAAAAGCTGCACCAGACAGCCAGTTCCCAGGAACAAAAATCCTCCCCTGCTTCCACTAAGTCCACCGCATGACGCTGGGGCTCCACAGGTGGAGCCAGGTGCGGTGGGGGCGCGTCTCCGGAACTTCAGCGACCAGTGGGTTCGCTCACAGGTGGATCTCTGGGTTCTACAAGTGGTATCTCAGGGATACAAGCTGGAGTTCGAGGCGACTCCCCCTCGCCGTTACCTCAAATCAGCCTTGCCAGCTGCTCCCAAGGAAAGGGAGGTAGTACTGGCGGCAATTCACAAGCTGTACCTTCAGCAGGTGATAATCAAAGTTCCCCTCCTTCAACAGGGAGGGGAATGTTTGTGGTACCGAAACCAGACGGTTCGGTGAGACCCATTCTAAATTTGAAATCCTTGAACACTTATATAAGGAAGTTCAAGTTCAAAATGGAATCGCTCAGGGCGGTTATTGCAAGCCTGGAAGAGGAGGATTTTATGGTGTCGCTGGACATCAAGGATGCTTACCTACATGTCCCCATTTACCCACCTCACCAGGAGTACCTCAGGTTTGTGGTACAGGACTGTCATTACCAATTCCAGACGTTGCCGTTTGGTCTGTCCACGGCACCGAGGGTATTTACCAAGGTAATGGCCGAAAGGATGATACTCCTTCGAAAGAAGGGAGTTATAATTATCCCGTACTTGGACGATCTCCTTATAAAGGCAAGGTCCAAGGAGCAGTTGTTAGTCAGAGTAGCACTATATCGGGAAGTGCTACAACAGCACTGCTGGATTCTGAATATCCCAAAGTCGCAGCTGATTCCTACGACGCGTCTGCTGTTCTTGGGCATGATTCTGGACACAGAACAGAAGAAGGTGTTTCTCCCGGAGGAGAAGGCCCAGGAATTGTCATCTCTGGTCAGGGACCTCCTGAAACCAAAACAGGTGTCGGTGCATCACTGCACGCGAGTCCTGGGAAAGATGGTAGCTTCTTACGAAGCAATTCCCTTCGGCAGGTTCCCTGCAAGGATCTTTCAGTGGGATCTGTTAGACAAGTGGTCCGGATCGCATCTTCAGATGCATCGGTGTCTCTGCTGTGGTGGCTGCAGAGTGCTCATCTTCTCAAGGGCCGCAGATTCGGCATTCAGGACTGGGTCCTGGTGACCACGGATGCAAGCCTCCGAGGTTGGGGGGCAGTCACTCAGGGAAGAAACTTCCAAGGACAGTGGTCGAGTCAGGAGACTTCCCTACACATAAATATTCTGGAACTAAGGGCTATTTACAATGCCCTGAGTCAAGCAGAACCCCTGCTTCAAAACCAACCGGTGCTGATTCAGTCAGACAACATCACGGCGGTCGCCCATGTAAACCGACAGGGCGGCACAAGAAGCAGGATGGCAATGGCAGAAGCCACCAGGATTCTTCGATGGGCGGAGAATCACGTCCTAGCACTGTCAGCAGTGTTCATTCCGGGAGTGGACAACTGGGAAGCAGACTTCCTCAGCAGGCACGACCTCCACCCGGGAGAGTGGGGACTTCATCCAGAAGTCTTCAAGCTGATTGTAAATCGTTGGGAAAGGCCACAGGTGGACATGATGGCGTCCCGCCTCAACAAAAAGCTAAAAAGATATTGCGCCAGGTCAAGGGACCCTCAGGCGATAGCTGTGGACGCTCTAGTGACACCGTGGGTGTACCAGTCGGTTTATGTGTTCCCTCCTCTTCCTCTCATACCAAAGGTACTGAGGATAATAAGAAAGAGAGGAGTAAGAACTATACTCATCGTTCCGGATTGGCCAAGAAGAACTTGGTACCCGGAACTACAAGAAATGATCTCAGAGGACCCTTGGCCTCTGCCGCTCCGACAGGACCTGCTACAGCAGGGGCCCTGTCTGTTCCAAGACTTACCGCTGCTGCGTTTGACGGCATGGCGGTTGAACGCCGGATCTAATGGAAAAGGGCATTCCAGATGAAGTAATTCCTACGCTGATAAAAGCTAGGAAGGATGTGACGGCAAAACATCACCGCATATGGCGAAAATATGTTGCTTGGTGTGAGGCCAGGAAGGCCCCAACAGAGGAATTTCAGCTGGGTCGATTTCTGCACTTCCTACAGTCATGAGTGACTATGGGCCTAAAATTGGGATCCATTAAAGTCCAGATTTCGGCCCTGTCTATTTTCTTTCAAAAAGAACTGGCTTCACTGCCTGAAGTTCAGACGTTTGTTAAGGGAGTGCTGCATATTCAGCCCCCTTTTGTGCCTCCAGTGGCACCTTGGGATCTCAACGTTGTGTTTGATTTCCTAAAATCACATTAGTTTGAGCCACTTCAGACCGTGGAGTTGAAGTATCTCACGTGGAAGGTAGTCATGCTGTTGGCCTTGGCCTCAGCTAGGCGTGTGTCAGAATTGGCGGCTTTGTCCTGTAAAAGCCCATATCTGATTTTCCACATGGACAGGGCAGAATTGAGGACTCGTCCCCAATTTCTCCCAAAGGTGGTATCAGCGTTCCATTTGAACCAACCTATTGTGGTGCCTGCAGCTACTCGGGACTTGGAGGATTCCAAGTTGCTGGACGTAGTCCGGGCCCTGAAAATCTATGTTTCCAGGACGGCTAGAGTCAGAAAAACTGACTCGCTGTTTATCCTGCATGCACCCAACAAGCTGGGTGCTCCTGCTTCAAAGCAGACTATTGCTCGCTGGATCTGTAGCACGATTCAACTTGCACATTCTGCGGCTGGACTGCCGCATCCTAAATCAGTAAAAGCCCATTCCACGAAGGAAGGTGGGCTCTTCTTGGGCGGCTGCCCGAGGGGTCTCGGCTTTACAACTTTGCGGAGCTGCAACTTGGTTGGGATCAAACACTTCTTAAAAAATTCTACAAGTTTGATACCCTGGCCGAGGAGGACCTTGAGTTTGCTCATTCGGTGCTGCAGAGTCATCCGCACTCTCCCGCCCGTTTGGGAGCTTTGGTACAATCCCCATGGTCCTTACGGAGTACCCAGCATCCACTAGGACGTCAGAGAAAAGAAGAATTTACTCACCGGTAATTCTATTTCTCGTAGTCCGTAGTGGATGCTGGGAGCCCGTCCCAAGTGCGGACTCTCTGCAATACATGTATATAGTTATTGCCTAACTAAAGGGTTATTGTTATGAGCCATCTGTTGGATGAGGCTCAATTTTTGGTTCATACTGTTAACTGGGTATAGTTATCACGAGTTGTACGGTGTGGCTGGTATGAGTCTTACCCTGGATTCCAAATCCTTTCCTAGTAATGTCAGGTCTTCCGGGCACAGTTTCCCTAACTGAGGTCTGGAGGAGGGGCGTAGAGGGAGGAGCCAGTGCACACCAGATAGTACCTAATCTTTCTTTTAAGAGTGCCCAGTCTCCTGCGGAGCCCGTCTATACCCCATGGTCCTTACGGAGTACCCAGCATCCACTACAGACTACGAGAAATAGAATTACTGGTGAGTAAATTCTTATTTTATCTGAGAACAAAAGGTTTGTGAGATGCGCCAGCCCAGAGTGCTTTGCATTATACACAGTGAGGGTAATTCAGAGTTGATCACGGAGCAAATTTGTTAGCAAATGGGCAAAACCATGTGCACTGCAGTGGGGGCAGATATAACCTGTGCAGAGAGAGAGAGATTTCGGTGGGGTGTGTTCAAACTGAAATCTAAATTGCAGTGTAAAAATAAAGCAGCCAGTATTTACTCTGCAGAGAAACAAAATAAACCACCCAAATTTAACTCTCTCTACAAACGTTATATCTGCCCCACCTGCAGTGCACATGGTTTTGCCCAACTGCTAACATATTTGCTGCTGCGATCAACTCAGAATTAGGCCCATGGTTTTGCCCAACTGCTAACAAATTTGCTGCTGCGATCAACACTGAATTACCCCCAGTGTCGGCAGGTGCTAGGCGCACACACTCTTGTGTAAATTAAAATCACCAAGTATATGCACATGTGTAGCCAGATTTATTATATTAGGTTACAAAAAACAGTATTAAAAGCCCGGTATCGTAGTATATATTTAACACACACCAGTCTATCATGTTTCTTCAGTGGCCGAATGACAGTTTTTCTCTTACGTCCTAGAGGATGCTGGGTTCCACATTAGTACCTTGGGGTATAGACGGGTCCACTAGGAGCCACTGGCACTTTAAGAGTTTGAGAGTGTGGATTGGCTCCTCCCTCTATGCTCCTCCTACCAGACTCAGTTTAGAAAATGTGCCCGGAGGAGGCGGTCACAGCTAGGGGAGCTCTTGCTGATATCTTACTATACAGGTTAAACTCAGATTAAAAAAATTCTATACATATACACCCTTGTTAGGTCGCCCTCACATCTTCAGCATCTCCATTGCAACAGCTGGGGTGGCACCTAAAACTGATCTACCGATCAATCTTCATAGAGCACAATGTAGAGGTACTCGCCAGACTTTGGTAAGGCCCCCATCCACTAGTTAGATTTGGGCCGTTTTCTTCAGATTTCAATGCATCTGACCGTCATATCTGAAGAAAAGTGTCACATTGGATGGCTCTTCAGATCCAATGCTCACTCCCGTGTCCGATATGTCTGAACTACAGATCTCTGAGGCTGCCCCAACTATTTATCTGAATCTGAAGAAAACAGGTGCACATCGGATTGTTTTTTTTACTTCAGATGTATCTGATCAGATTCATCTGAAGCGTCACTTGACTGGCATCTCCCTAGCCACTCCCACCCACCAAGAGGGGGAACAGCGGCAGCAGCAGCATCAGATCAATCACATGTAGCATGTGTGCATCAGATATATCTGATGCGATCTGGCACATGATATATTGCATCAGATATATCTGAAGTGAATGTAATGAAAATTAAAGCCAGGGTCTGATCCGATTCCCGGGACGCTCCCGGGAGAGTTCAAGAGAAATCTGATGCTATCTGCAGTTCAGACAAGTCTGAGTAGTGGATCGCCACCTTAGTTTCCAAGAAAAAAGTGTTTTATTTCTTACATATCCAGGGCATTAAAACTCCTCACGTCCTCAACGTTTCGGTCCTGGCACGGACCTTTGTCAAGAGGATACACCAAATCACCACAAGTGTACAGTTTCCATTACAGTGGAAACTACACTTGTGGTGATTTGGTGCTCTGGATATGTAAGAAATATTGTATATGTATGTGTGTGATCCTTTTGGGGGCAGGTTATAGTTCATGGATTATTGAAAAAGAGTTTCATTTGACAATTTAACTTTTCTGGACCTGTATTAATGACAACAAACACACACACCTACCTCAGATCCATCGTAAAGGTTGCGTTCTCTCTCTTAATAGTCTCTAATCTTAAGGGCCCCATACACTACAACGATAATGCCCGATTTCATCCGACTTCGACCTTTCGGCACGATAAATTGGATGAAAAGTAGCAAATCGGATGTCTTTTACATCCGATCCGATGCGCGGCCCCGTGAGCATCAGATCGGAGCCCCTAGGTCGTTAGTGCTGCACTCGTGATATGTCTGTTCCCGCAGGCATGGCTGGGATCGCATAAGATACATCGTATACAAAAGGACCGCTTACAGTGTATCGTATGCGATCCTGGCGCACGGGAGACTGCCTGGCCGTTCAAGGGACATCTTATGCGACATGAGGGCCCGACATGTCTCTGTAGTGTATGGGGCCCTTAGAACTGGGTACACACAATACAATATATCATGCAATATTGGTACCTTCGAGCAATCTGCACATACATAGTATAGTGGGTATGCCCAAGCCGCCATCCGTTGAATCGTCCCCTTAGATGTGTGCATGCCCAAGGGGATGATTCCACAGCCGATAGTGTACATGCAGCATGTAACCATACATTGCGCTGTTGTAAACTGATCATTCAGTGTTTATGGCGATGTAATGTATACCATCATCGCATCAGTGGTTCTCGGTGTCACTCAGGTGTGTACCCAGCTTTATAGCCCCTGGACCAGTTTTATATCGTCTCACCCCAGATTATCGCTCTGCAAATAATTTGTGCTTGATTAGGGAGATTCTGGATCCCGACCACCAGAGTTTATCATCCCTGTGCTGCTGTACTTAAATGTTTTACTTATATTATGTCTAGATATTCAGTCTATTATGGCATCTTTTTGTTTTACTTAGCTGCTAGGAATCGTGATACTACAGAGACAAAAATGCATTGCTAATTGTGTGGCCAGCGTATACAACTTCATATGATGGTAGGTGCAGATCATTTACAGTATACATTGTATTGTTCTTCTATTGAAGAATTTACTAGTTTTATATTTCTTTGTTTTCCATCACCAGAATGTCCCCAGCTACTTTCTAGAGCGTTCCTATCTTTTTCCTACTTCACTGAATATATTGCAAACTTACACATACCTAAGTATATGCAGCCCTCACTCCGTCCCTGCCCACCCCCTCAACGTTACTGCCTGTCAATCAAACGGCAGCATAGGTGAACTGCGAGCGACGTTGCAAGGCCCGTTCTACGCATGCAAAGTATGGACCTAATGCAACTGCAGATTCCCGATAATCTACGTGATGCCCCAGACTTGGCCAACCTCTAAATCAGGCCATGTGTGCGCACTGTACATTGCGCTCTTACATGAAGTGCTACATCTCATGGCTGTTGCGGATTCACCGCTATAGCTGATAATGGGCTCTCCTGATTGGTTGTGCCTATATAGTATTTTATTAGCAAGATTTCTTGTCTCTTTATACAAGGGATCCCAGATGTGTGTAAGGCACCTGTATGAACTGATCCTAAAAATACTCCTTGGTCTGTAAGACTTTTTTTTTTTTCCATTCGTGTACTTGGTGCTCTCCGCAGCATTGCTTGTCCCCTCTCCTTATAGGGCAGACAGTTCTAATTGTGTATATTTATCCTTACAGTGTGACTATGGAACAGCAGCCTCTCTGCAGAGCCAAACTGTTTCTACAGTGCCCTCTGTGGGGAGATTTTGTGGTATCCGATGCTGAGCTGGTTTTTACGTCTTATTAGGATGGTTCTGCAACAAATAACCTACAACATGGAATCGGTAAGTTTTGCTTTCATTGCTATGTTTTTCCATGATTAAGCCAAGGCTGCTGTGCTGTAAGAAGTCTTTTTCCAGTTACTCATTTTAGCAATTTGCAAAGTTATTGATAATGAGCCTTTGACTTTGCAGGCTGCGACGCAGGTATCCCGATAGCCTACAATGCCGACAGCCGGAATCCTGGCGCACAGGGGATATTCGTACTCGTGGGTGTCCACTACACCCATAGAGTGGGAATAGAACCTGTGGCGAGCGCAGTGAGCCCACAAGGGGGCTCTTTGCACTCACCCCGCTGCCGGCATTCTGGCAGGCCGGATGCCACTGTCGGGATACTGACAGGCGGCATCCCGTCCGCCGGGAATACGTATGTATTGCTTTGGTAATGACTCAGCAGACCTATGTGTTTGGGGATTCCCTCTATGGGGTCAATTCTATTCGGCAACTAAAGAATAGCGCCGGGAATTAGCTCCCGACGCTATTCAATTCTGCTACTAGTTGCCCGCAATTGTCGGGAATTCTTCTCTAATCCCCGGGGGATGAGAGAATAAACCCGACAAAAGTGCTGCCTCGCGGCCGGCGCGAGGCTGATTCTGTCGGGAATCAGCCTCGCGCCGGGTAGTTAAGTCGGAGAATGCCCGTTCTCCTGACAAAACTACCTGTTAAGTCGGCGAGAACGGGACATCGCCGACTTAACTTTAGCTGAATTGAATAGCGTCGGGAGCTAATTCCCGGCGCTATTCTTTAGTTGCCGAATAGAATTGACCCCTATGTGTTGAGCCAGCATAAAGGCTCTAGTTCAGGACTCTCCGTCTGCTGTAGATCTACACTTCCCATCGTGCCCCGCCACAGTTTTGCTGTTAGGGCATGGTACATTTTGGCAGGGCATGCTGGGATGTGTAGTTCCACAGTAGCTTGAATCTGCTCTATCTGTAGTAAAGGGAATTCCTTGGGGGGAAATCAGTTGTTATCGCTGCCCGATCTCCCATCTAAAGTGATGTGAGATCGTAGGGGCGATATTTAATTGATGCTGGTTATTGCGCTTACCGTGTAAAGCAGCTAAACCCCTAAATTAATGGGCGCAATCGTTTGGGAGCGTACAGGTAACTTTCCTCACATTTCAACTTATCACCCCCGTGTGAAGGGGGGGGGGGGCGCTGAAATGCGGCAGCTGGTTGCGTCCGTCAGGAGCAACAATTGAATAACTCTGTCGGGCACTCAGTAGGGTCAACTGCCTGGGCTAACAATGGAATTTCCCAACCCCCTTGGGTTAAGCAGGTTTAATCAGATTGACAGCAACAAAATATATGTATTTTTTTTGTATAGTAACAAAAAGTACTTTATTGACATTTAAGTATGCCATGGCTTTCTTTTATTCATTAATTTTGATTGTTCTCAGCTTGTGGTTTTTATAGTTCCATGGTATACTTAGTGTTTAAATGTAACTTAAACATGTCACTTTTTTATAAGTATATATAGTATATGTTTTAATATGTAACTTCTACAAAGCCAGTAATTTTTAAAACACATTTATGCATAAGGTGTGGCTTGGTATAAATGTGCAGCGATGATGAGGGGATTGGAATACATTTACACAGATTAGAGTGTATACATTTATGCTCACACTGGGGTACGTATTAACACAATAGAGAAACAAGCCTTTGGTGGTCATTCCGAGTTGTTCGCTAGCTGCATTCGTTCGCTGTGCAGCGATGAGGCAAAAAAAGGCACTTCTGCGCATGCGTATGCGGCACAATGCGCACGCGTGGTGTACTATTACAACGAACGATGTCGTTTTACACAGGGTCTAGCGATGCTTTTCAGTCGCACAGCCAGCCGCAGAATGATTGACAGGAAGAGGGCGTTTCTGGGTGTCAACTGACCGTTTTCAGGGAGTGTTTGTAAAAACGCAGGCGTGCCAGAAAAAATGCAGGCGTGGCTGGGCGAACGCAGGGCGTGTTTATGATGTCAAAACAGGAACTGAATGGTCCGAAGTGATCGCAAGCGCTGAGTAGGTTTGAAGCTACTCAGAAACTGCACAATCTTTTTTTGTAGCCACTCTGTGATCCCTTCGTTTGCACTTCTGCTAAGCTAAAATACACTCCCAGTGGGCGGCGGCATAGCGTTTCCACGGCTGCTAAAACTGCTAGCGAGTGAT
The DNA here is from genome assembly GCF_028390025.1 of Pseudophryne corroboree. Classification (NCBI taxonomy): domain Eukaryota; kingdom Metazoa; phylum Chordata; class Amphibia; order Anura; family Myobatrachidae; genus Pseudophryne; species Pseudophryne corroboree. Next base: position 691,359,013 of record NC_086448.1, read on the forward strand.
CAACTCAGAATGACCCCCTTTATTGGCACTGCAGAATTTCACATCCTCAAATATATTCATTTTCTATTTCAAGGTGTTTGCTTTTTACTGTTCAGGTATTTACAGAAAATGATAAAGGTGCAGATAATTACCCAACCCAAAATAATAGGGCGCCTCGGATATGTGGATTTTGGGTAAATGACCATAAATTGCAGTGACTGTGTTAAGCGTATAGAGAAAATTCCATTCATCCTTGGGTATGACACAGATGGTCAGGGCATCGTTCCGAAATAGTTTTAAGTTCATTCTACTAAATTAATATGGGCTATAGTTTTAGTTTTTGCTTTGTTACAAAACATTGTCATCTATCTTGATTTTAAAGTACAAATAAAAATTTCAGTAATTTAGTTATCCCGATATTATAATCGTTACAGTAGTAACTTCTCAAATCACAAATCTGTTTCTATGGTAACATTAACCCTTAGGAATGTTTAGTATGGTTATTCTATATGCTTTGAAGGTATTATCAATATTATCTGATTATGCGCTTGTTACACAATTCTGGAATTTTGCAAAACTCAAAGGTCCCCAACAGGTGATTATAAAGAATAATCCTATAATGCTGCAGGTCACCTGGAATGGTAATTGTCTGTTAGTGCACGTTGCTATAGATGGTTATAAATGAATGACACTGTTTCTGCAATCATCTGTACTGTTTGTAATCTAAAATACCTACAATGTGAAATATAACTTAGAATTTTTGTTTAGGTACTTTGGTCGGGAAAACCATATGGATCATCTCGCAGTATAGTCCGAAAAATAGGCTCGCATCTTCCCATTATCCAGTCCCCAAGAGTTCATGTTCAGGTATGATGTTTACCTTTCAGAGTAGGAAGGCTATGTGTGTTTTTAGAGGGGATTATATTGAACTACTGTACATCTGTGCACTGCAGGTCTGTGCGTAGCTTTATCAGTTAGTGGTTTATACCTGTGCGACTGGCAAACCTGAGAGTGGAAATCGCCAGTAATAGGTGTGTGGTGGCGGGGTTTCCATTCCATATGCTGTACATTAGATTAGATTAGGCTGCACAGCATTTTAAAGAAATTTAAATCTACTTTTAAATAGACTTTTTTATGTGTTGTGGTGTTTTTATTTTTGTTTTGTTTTTTAATCAAGAAGAGACATTTTTTGTGCCTGTATGAATATTTATGACAGTGCATAACATCTATTCAATAATACATTTTGTACAGTATTAACTATTCACATCACAAAGGCCACTATTCCTGCATGTACAATAGTAAATACAGTTTGAGTATCCCATATCCAAAATGCTTGGGACCAGAAGTATTTTGGATATCGGATTTTTCCGTATTTTGGAATAATTGCATACCATAATGAGAGATCGTGGCGGTGGGACCCAAGTCTAATTAGAGAATGCATTTATGTTTCATATACATCTTATACACACAGCCTGAAGGTCATTTTAGCTAATATTTTTAATAACTTTGTGCATTTGACAAAGCTTGTGTACGTACACACCATTTATGTTCCATGTACAGCTTATACACACAGCCTGAAGGTCATTTAATACAATATTTTTAATACTTTTGTGTATTAAACAAAGTTTGTGTACATTGAGTCATCAGAAAACAAAGGTTTCACTATCAGAACAGAAGTAAAGACTGATATCACAAATGCACTATCCAAACTATACAGTAGTAACTACTGACATCACAACGGCACTAGTTCTACCTTTACAGTAGTAACTACTGACATCACAAAGGCACTATTCCTCCATGTACAGTAGTAACTACTGACATCACAACGGCACTATTCCTGCCTCTACAGTAGTAAATATTAACATCACAAAGGCCACTATTCCTGCCGGTACAGAAGTAAAGACTGATATCACAAATGCACTATCCAAACTATACAGTAGTAACTACTGACATCACAAAGGCACTAGTCCTACCTTTACAGTAGTAACTACTGACATCACAAAGGCACTATTCCTCCATGTACAGTAGTATCTACTGACATCACAAAGGCTCTATTCCTGCCTCTACAGTAGTAAGTACTGACATCACAAAGGCACTATTCCTGCCTTTTACAGTAGTAAATACTGACCTAAAAATGCACTATACAGTAGTATGAACTGACATCATAAGTGCACTATTGCTTGACTATACAGTAGTAAATACTGACCTAAAAATGCACTATCCAGACTATACAGTAGTATGAACTGACATTATAAGTGCACTATTGCTTGACTATACAGTAGTAAATACTGACGTCAGAGGCATTATTGCAGCTTATACAGTAATAACTAGTGAGATCACAAGGGCACTATTGATTGACTATACAGTAGTAAATACTGACATCACAGAGGCATTACTGAAGCCTATACAATAGTAACTACTGACATCATAAAGTCTCTATAGCTTTTCTCTACGGTAGAATCTACTGACCTCACAAAGGTACTGTTTTCTGATTCTACAGTTACATAGAAATATAGAATTTGACGGCAGACAAGAACCAGTTGACCCAACTAGTCTGCCAATGTACTTACACACTAGGTAAATTTTTGTTGGGAGCCAGCTAACCTACCAGTATATTTTTTGGCTTGTGGGAGGAAACCACTCCTGACATAACCAAAGGCACTGTTGCTTTACTTAATTGTAGTAATTATGGACATCCCAGAGGTGCTATTGCAGTTTATACATCAGAAACTACTGACATCACAAAGGCACTATTGCAAAACTAAACAGCAGTAACTACTGACATCTTAAAGGAACTATTGCAGGCCTGGCCAACCTGTAGCTCTCCATCTGTTGTGAAACTACACAACCCAGTATGCTGTACCACAGTTTTAGTATTCCCTAATCGCAAAACTGTGCCAGAGCATGCTGGGACTTGTAGTTTCATAACAGATGGAGAGCCATAGGTTGGATAAGCCTGCACTATTGCTTCACTTCTCATAGTGTTCATTCTTGGACCCTGCACCTGTCACAACCCGTGCATTTCCTCTTTCCTGCCTGGGATGTCACACTCTGCTCTGGTGCTTTTAGCACACTCTAGTCTGTGTCTCAGCACTGAGAAAAACATTAAAGCAGAGAGCGACACCCCAGACAGGAAAGAGGAAATGCACGGGTTGTGACAGGTGCAGGGTGCTAGAATGAACACTTATGCAGAGGTAAATACTGGCATCACAAATGCATGTTTTCTATGTTTACCATAGTAATTACTAACGTCACAAATGCATTATTGCTTAAATGTACAGTAGTAACTACTTGCATAACAACAGCACTATTGTTTGACTATACAATAGTAAATACATACATTACAGAGGCGTTATTGCAGCCTATACAGTATTAAAGACTGACATCACAAAGGCACGATTTGCTTGTTTATATGTAGTATCTTCTGACATCACAAATTCAGTATTGCTTGACTATACAGTAGTATCTCCTAACATCACAAAGGGTCTGATTCAGAGGTAGACAGAAAACTTGATGAGACTGTGTCTCTGTAAGTAGCGGTGCTGCGAAAATATGCTAATGCTGCAGATGTTGGGATTGGTCCAGAGACGCCCACTGGAAGAATCTCTGATCCGCCTCCCCCCATTGCTTGACTATACAGTAGTAACTGCTAACCTCATAAAGGCACCATTGCAGCCTATATTGTAGTTCAAGTTATTCAGCATGCAGCCTTCCAGCTGCAGTGGACCTACACATCCCAGCAATGTCTGACTGTTTCACCATACCCTAATATCAAAACTGTGGCCTGGCATACTGGGATATGTAGTTTCATAGCAGCTAGAGGGTTGCATGTTGAAAACCTGTGTTGTAGTATTTACTAACATCACAAAGGCACTAAAATTGTTTGCTGTCAGTATTCATGACCGTATAATCTGAGGCATTAATGCTGTTTTTACCTTTAATAATTACAGACATCAGAAGGCACTATTGCAGTATATATAGTAATATGTACTGACATCACAAGGCAGTATTGCAGGAGCATAAAGTAGTAAATAAATCCAATAAATATACCTTTTGTCTATTATCCAGTCTTGTTTTGTTTCCAATTGTAAAGCGCAACAGAATGCGCTACAGTATATAAGTGTTCACAAAAACGCATCATTCCACGTATTTTACCCGATATTGAGGACCGGGGACTCGCCTTTTTCAGAGTTGGTGAGTCCCCGGGGATGCGCTCCACTGGGATTGTCTATTGGCTATGATTGATGTCTCCCTTGCCCGGCTGCAGAGATGACTATAGTGGAGAAGGAACCAGCCAGGCAAAGGAGATATCAATCATAGCCAATAGCCAATCCCAGTGGAGCGCTTGGAGTGGAGATTACACAGCTCCTCCCTCCCTCCAAACTGAGGAACAGCGCCGACATTCACATCACCCTCCGCCGGTTCTATTCCAGTACAGTAGACCGAGAACACAGAGCAGTTTGCAACACAGTAAGGTAATTCCAAGTCTCTGTCCGCCAGCGGCGTTAGAGGGGCCGCTGGCGGGCAGGAGTGGGGTTAGGGTGTGCTACGGTGTGTTTGCTCACACTGCTCAGTGCTGCTTGCCCACGCTGTGCGCAGTGTCCCGGGAACCCTGTTGCCTCTTGTTAATGTGTGCTTGCGGCAGCTGTCGGCTGCGATGGTAGTGGAGTGCCTGTTTATCATATCTCCGTGGGGGTTCCGTCTCCTGCGCCTGCTGGTGAGAGACAGGTGAGGGCAGGGTGATGATCGCATTGTAAGGGTAATGGGTGAGAGGCAGGACCTGGGCTGTGTGAGAGGTAGATGGAGGGAGGCAGTGGGGACTGTAGTGTCTGGCCCCTGGCCCTGTGCTGGTGTCATCCCCAGTGTTTCCATGTAGTCACCCTCTGTGTAATGAGTAATGTACCCTGAAAGCTGCATGTATCTGGCCTGTCTCCTGTGTATATTATATAGTGATGATGGTGCAGTCATTAGATCTTTATGCTCTACTTATGTACTGACACCCAAGTCTGATCCAGCTGTATGCGCCCTTATTCCTGTGAATGCATTCGGTATATGTGATTGGCGGCCGGGATCCCGGCGGTCAGCATACCGAAGCCACTAGAATGCCGGCAGGTGGGTGAGCACAACAAAGCCCCTTGCAGGCTCAGTGGCTCGCTGTACTCGCCACATGTTCTGTTCCCACTCTATGGGTGTCGTGGACACCCACGAGTGGGAATAGTCCTGTGCCAGCCGTCGGCGTTCTGGCAGCCGGGATCCTGGCGTCGGTATGCTGATCGCCGGGATGGTGACTACATCCCCTGGCAATTGTCCTTCGTTGTTTGCTGATTTATGTTGGAAAGTATTGGCTGTGTATACTACTGCAGGTATAAAACATCCAGTTTTATCTAATTTCTAGTATTAAATATATACACATTTGGGAAGAAGATTGCACTCATTGGATTGCAGGGAAGTTTGCACGTAAAGTCTAATCGACCTCCACAGTCTTACTACCATGCAAACCAATGTGCACAGATAATCAACTTGTTATGAGATCAAAGTGGAGTGCACTTATATAGGCCAGTGATATAAAGTTCAGTTATGTTCTAAACCTACTCAATCAGTACCGTATAGAATCATATACTTAAAATACCAGATTGGTGAAATGTGTATGACAAATAGTTTGTAACAATGAACTGTTCAGAGTTTTTATTAAAGGTTTTAATTCACAGATTTGTCTTCCTTGTATGAAAACAGACAACTTCTCTCTGGAATTCTCTACCTCTCCTTCTCAGACTCTCCACCTCTCTACAAAACTTCAAATGGCTTTCAAGACCCACCTCTTCACCAAACTGCCCTCCTAACCCTCCCGTCTACGCTCACTGTCAACCCCCTTCTGTGTCACCACACCTTTTAGATTGTAAGCTGGCAAGAGCAGGGCCTTTCCTTTTCTTACTTACACTATCTTATACTCCATACTCCCTGTGATGGCACCTGAGTCCTGGTTTTCTGTACCTGTCCTATATTATCTTGAACTGTAAGTGCTGTTTTGTTCATCTGTATATGTACTGTGTAATGGGCGCTATGGATCCCTTGTGCCATATAAATATAGGATAATAATATCTTTACTAATAGTCAGTCTGGCTTGGCTTCCTTCCAAATCTCCCCCTCCTCAGTGACAGTCAGCAGAAAGCATTAGGGGGCATTTATCATAGATTGCATACAAGCTCTACCCCAACTTTTCCTTGCCTCTACCTCCAGCTCTAACCAGCTTCCCCCTGCCTCTCTCCCCATAATATGTGATGGGACCCAGAAACAGTGGAGTAGGACCCCAATTTTTTATAGTAATGAGTCCCTGGGACCCACAATTTTTTTCGCTCACTGCAATCACTGTATAAATAACTGTTAATATTAATGACCAGTTATTTATATAGTGCAAACATATTCTGCAATGTTTTACAGAGAATATCCGCCCATTCACATCAGTCCCTGCCTCGGTGGAGCTCACAATCTATATTCACTACCACATGTACATGTGCACACTTACACACTAGGGTTAATATTTCAGGAGCCAGCCTAAAAAACCTGCTACTTCCTTTGTGTGCATGTGATGGGAAATCGCTGAATGAATTATAAGTTGGTAATGTGGAGTATTAATAAAGTAATTGCTTTATGGAAGTCCGATAGAGCTGGTGTGTGGGTGATGGAAGAATCTTAGGAACGGTGCTTTCTTACTTGGACTGTTCTAGAAACTGTAAATGGAGCGTGGGAGTAATGCAAATACTCTACTCGGGCAGTGGGTTCCCATCAATTAGGTCTTTGTTCTGTTTGTCTTTCATGCTGACCCTACCTTGTTTCCATATGTGCAGGTGTTACATGCGCTAATGTCCATTTTTTCATAAGCATTGGAAAATTCTATGTGAAAAAATATTGTATTATCAATTTTCCTAATGGTAAGGTGAAACGGGTTGGGTATGGGTGACCAGCGTCACCATACAGATGCCAGGATCCCGAGATTGATTGCCAGCGGGGTGGCGCTATGCTGACTGTGAATCTTCCAATTGGTCGGAATCCCAGTGTCAGTATAATGACCGCCTGTCTCCCAACTGCTGGTCACATAACTATCTTTATGCTGTGGGCAGTTAGTATCCATCAACTCTCAGTTTTGTTCGGGTAGAAAGGTGAATAGGACAAAGTGTCTGTTTTTGCGGTGGTGCTCAATAGTGTTTCTGGGTCTTAAAATAAATTCACAAAGATTTGTAAGAACTCTGTGGCATCATTCTGTTTTCATAACCGTGGTTAATTGATCCCCAGGGAGCAGTTCAATTATACCCCATAGCCAGCATTATCAGGGATTTTGTTTCACCTGCCCCGCAGGCGATACAAAATCTGCAATTAGAGCTGTTTTTCTCTAGCATCCATTAGGGATATTGGGGAATCTAGTACGATGGAGTATAGACGGGGTCCAAAGGAGCCAGTACACTTTAAATTTCTTCACTGGGTGTGCTGGCTCCTCCCCTCTATGCCCCCTCCCACAGACAGTTTTAGAAAAAAGTCACACCAGATTCTCTCCATTATCCAATGACTCTGTCTCCTGTGAGCAACGTAGTCAATCGTCCCAACTTAGTGAAGAGGTTGGAGGAGAGGGTACAGAGCCCCACTGGTTAGGGTCTCTTAAAACCATGATGTCTTATACGTCATCTCAAATGTGCAGAAAATTCAGCTACTGCAACAAGCTGTGGCAGATTTAGCTGCTAGGGCTGATGCACAGCCCCCCCTCTACCATGCAGGTCCCCAGAAGTGTGGTTTACCTGCACTGCTGTCTGATACAGATGATGATATACCGGATGATGGGGATGACCCGGATCCTGTTAGTGGGATCCTGATTCTGCCTATGGTATTGAACCCCTCATTTTGGCTATAAGGGAGGTGTTAAAGCTCCCCCTAGAGTACGCTGCATCACAGCAGTCGTTTTTCTTTGTGCAAAATAAGCCCAATGTCACTTTCCCTGATTCTCCAGAGTTAGATAACTTAATTCAAACAGGCCTGGAAAAATCCAGACAAAAAATTCCAAGTGTTCAAAAAGTTTTTGCGCACTTTCCCATTTCCTCCAGAAGGTAGAAAATTTTGTGAGGAACCCCCTGGGGTGGATGTCTCAGTCTCTCGCCTGTCTAAGAAGGCGGTGCTACCTACCCTGGGCTCCTTTTCCATGAAGGACCATGGGGATCGAAAGATAGAAACTACCCTAAAGTCTATATACACTGCGGCCGGCCTTTTACAAAGACCAGTTATTGCGGGTTGCTGGATTACCCATGCTATTCATTCTTGGGTCATTCAAATTCAGGGGGGTCTCTCTGGGGATATGTCCTTAGTTACTATGGTCGCCCTATTAATGCACATTCAGGACACTACGTGGGTCCTCTGTGATTCTCTAGAGGAGATTGGGAATATTAATACTAGGACGTCAGCCATGGTGGTGTCGGCATGCAGGTCCTTGTGCTTGTGTCAGTGGATTGCGGACGCAGAATCCAAACGTAGTGTAGAATCTCTCCCCTTTTCTGGGGAATGGCTTTTTGGGGTTGAGTTGGATACCTTGATTTCCAAGGCTACGGCTGGAAAATCCACGTTTCTCACCTCTGGGGTCCTGCTGGCAAGATGCTTTTATCCGGGGCCATCTGTCCAGTCCTTTCGTCGCACAGATTTCGCTTGAAGGCCAGAGGTGCCTCCAATGCGGTCAGCGGCACCAGAGGTAAGTCCAGAAAACCTGCAAGCACCAGTTCTCAGGAACAGTCCACTGGTTCTGCTTCCACTAAGGCCTCAGCATGACGATGCCCCCCCCCCCCCGAGGGTATCGAGGTGGGAGCTCGACTGCGTCACCTCAGCCGCGTCTGGGAGAATTCCTGCCAGGATGCCTGGGTCATAGAGCTCGTTTCTCAAGGCTACAAGCTGGAGTTCGACAGTACTTTCTCCCCCCTCCCCCAGCCCCCCACAAACGTTATTTCAAATCAAGCTTACCAACTTTGGAGGATATGCAAGTTACGTTGCAACTGGCTATCCGAAAGTTGGTCCAGTTCCATGTTATTGTTCCAGTACCACTGCCGCAACACGGCAAGGGGTTTTACTCAAACCTATTCGTGGTACAGAAACCGAACTGTTCGGTGTGGCCCATTTTGAATCTGAAGTCTTTGAATCCGTATATAAGGGGGTTCAAGTTCAAAATGTAATCCCTGCGAGCAGGAATTGCGGGCCTGGAAGACCGGGAATTTATGGTCTCCTTGGTATCAAGGACGCCTACCTCCATATTCCGATTTGGCTGCCCCATCAGGCGTACCTACGATTTGCCCTGCTGGACGATCAGTTCCAGGCCCTACCCTTCGGTCTGTCTACAGCCCCTAGGGTATTCACAAAGGTGGTGGCGGAGATGATGTTACAGCTAGGGGTCCAGGGGGTCAATGTGGTCCCTTACCTGGACGATCTTCTGATAAAGGCAAGATCCAGAGAACTTTTGTTGCTCCATATCGACCACACCATCCATCTTCTGTCGGACCACGACGGATGCGAGTCTGAGAGGATGGGTAGCTGTCACCAAAGGGACGCAGTTCCAGGGCAGGTGGTCAACCCACGAAAGCCTCCTTCCAATCAACATTCTGGAACTAAGGGCGATCTACAATGCTCTACTTTAAGCCTCTCCTCTGCTCAAGGATCTCGCAATCCAGATGAAGTCGGACAATGCCACGGCAGTGGCGTACATCAATCGACAAGGATGGACAAGAAGCAGAGCCTGCATGCTAGAGGTGTCAAAGATACTTCTCTGGGCGGAAAGAAATGCAGGAGCCATGTCCGCAATCTTCATTTCAGCGGTGGACAACTGGGAGGCGGACTTTCTGAGTCATCACGATCTCCACCTGGGGGAGTGAGGGCTCCAGCATCTGGTGTTCCAGCAGATCATCGACTGGTGGGGTTGCCCACAAATAGACATGATGGCTTCTCGTCTCAACAAGAAACTTCCCTGGTATTTCTCGCGGACCAGGGACCCTCAGGCGAGTGCAGTGTACGCGCTGTCGTCGCCTTGGCTGTACCAGCTGGTTTACCGGTTTCCTCCGATTCCATTGCTCCTTCAAGTGCTAAAGCGAATCAGGAATCAAGGTGTCCAGGCAATTCTACTTGCCCCGGATTGACCTCGGAGGACGTGGTACGCGGATCTTCTGGACATGTCCGTCCAAGACCCCTGGCCTCTACCACTAAGAAGAGATCTTCTTCAACAAGGACCGTTCGTCTACCCAGACTTACGGCGTCTTCGTTAGATGGCATGGAACATGAGAAGAACATCCTAGCTCTTAAAGGTCTTTCCAAGAAGGTTGTTGCAACCATGGTTCAGGCCAGGAAACACGTGACGTCAAAACATTATCATCACATCTGGAGGCGATATGTCTCTTGGTGCGAGGAACGCATGTATCCGCCTGCTGAATTTCTCTTGGGACGTTTCCTATGTTTCCTGCAGGCTGGTGTGGATAAGGCTTATGTCTGGATTCTATTAAGGCCCAGATTTCAGCCCTCTCCATTTTTTTCCAGAAGAAATTGTCAGCATTGCCAGAAGTTCAGACCTTCTTGCAAGGGGTACTCCACATACAACCACCTTTTGTGCTGCCTAAGGCACTCTGGGATTTGAATATGGTGTTGAACTTTCTATAGTCCTCCTGGTTTGAACCTCTGATGAAGGTAGAAGACAAGTACCTCACGTGGCAGACGGTGATGTTATTGGCCTTGGCTTCTGCTCGACGTGTCTCGGAATTGTGTAAAATTATTGTGTAAAAGTCCGTACTTGGTCTTTTATGAGGGCAGAGCGGAGCTCCGGACTAGACAGCAGTTCCTGCTGAAGATTGTCTCTGCGTTCCACCTGAATCAACCTATTGTGGTCCCGTCCTGTTCTGACGCTTCTGCTCCTCCGGAGACTTTGGATGTTGTGCGTGCTTTGAAGATCTGTGTCAGGCGCACAGCTCAGGTCAGAAAGACGGATTCTTTGTTCGTTCTCTATGATGCGCAGAAAAAGGGTTGTCCTGCTTCAAAGCAGTCTATTGCTCGTTGGATTAGGCTTACTATCCAACAGGCCTATGTGTCGGCAGCCTTACCTGTTCCTAAGTCTCTAAAGGCCCATTCTACAAGATCAGTGGGCTCTTCCTGGGCGGCTGCCCGTGGAGTCTCGACCCTGCAGCTATGCCGAGCTGCTCCCTGGTCGGGGAAGAACACTTTTGTGAAATTATACAAATTTGATACCCTGACCAAAGAGTTTGGGCAGGCGGTGCTGCAGCAGTCTCCGCACGTTCCCGTCCGTTTTGGATGCTTTGGGATGTACCCATCGTACCAGTTCTCACAAATATCCCTTATGGATGCTAGAGAAAATAGGATTTTAATACCTACCAGTAAATCCTTTTCTCGTAGTCCATAAGGGATATTGGGCGCCTGCCTCAGTGTGTTGACTTTTCTGCAGGTTCTTGTGTATTTACCTGTTCAGCTGTTATTGTTACCAGCCGTTGCTGGTTGTTGTATGGTTGTGGTGTGCGGGTGTGTAAATCTCACGACCTTTTGTTATCTTGTTCCTTCTCTCATACAGTATATGTCCTTTCTCCTTCGGGTACGTTCATATATGTCCTTGCTCCTTCGGGCACTGCCTGTGGGAGGGGGCATAGAAGGAAGGAGCCAGCACATCCAGTTGAAGAAATTTAAAGTGCACTGGCTCCTTTGGACCCCGTCTATACCCCCATCGTACTAGTTCTCCCCAATATCCCTTATGGACTACGAGAAAAATTTACCGGTAGGTATAAAAATCCTATTTTTACTGTTGTTGATGTGATGCTCACAATAAAATAACTTGTGTATGTAAAATATGTACATGCTTCTGTGTGACTGTCTGACAGTTGTCCTCTATAATCTCTCTTCAACTGCTACATGTTCCAGCTTCAGAACCGTCATAGGTCAGCGAACATTCTGGAGTTCTGCATGTTTGGAGTCTGTGTTTTCTTGCATGATTACTTTTTATGGCAAGGTTTCACTGACTGACTGACTATATTAATATGTTTAGTCTTTTAAATTATTTAAAACAAAAATAATTTTCTGAATAGACTGAATATACTGAATATTGAGGGGGTCAGAGCTATCTCTCTGGTTACACCAGGAGAAACCAGTGTTTCCAGTGCGATAGAGACCAAGCTTCAGGAAGCAGCATAACAGAACAGTATACAGGTTGAGTCTTCCAGATCTGAAATGCTTGGGACTGGAAGTATTTCAGATTTTTCCATATTTGCACACCGTAATGAAATCTCTTAGGGATGGGACCCAAGTCTAAACACTAATTAAGGGGCATATTCAATTTACCAGGTGCGAGGTTTTGTAGTATTCATTTGGGTGAGATATTTATTTTTATTTTTTGGGTGGGTACTTGTTTGGTTTTTTATTTTTTTTTATTTGAGCACCTACAAGACAGGTCCAATTTTTCCTAAATTTTATGTTTTTAGGAAAAATTGTACGACTTGATTCTGATCCCCTAACACAACATCTCCCCCAATGCCTAATTAATTGAACATTTCCAATTATCTTAATTAGTCCTGAATTGCTCACCTTCTGCAGTGCTGTCCTGCTTTTCTTCTGCTACGACATGCTGAAGTCTTCCTCTGTCTTTTCTAGGACTCTGGTAAAGCTAGGCATACACTATACAATTATCTGGCAGCCCAGCTGTCCAATCTTGCGTGGTTGGAATGAAAATCTGGTAATGTATTGAAACAAATGACAATCGACCATTTGCTCCCATACACTGGTCAGTTATCATTTGCTCACACATTACCGGATTTTCATTCCAACCAGCCAGGTTAGGCAGATGGTCTGCCAGATAATTGTATAGTGTATGCCCTGCTAAGTGTCCCACTTGTGCCTGTGGGTTGAGTAACGCTGGTGACTGGGTGCATGTCAGGGGTGCAATCCCATGCCTTGGCTTTTGGAATATTTAGGATATTGGATTTTTGGATATGGGAGACTCGACCTGTATAACTGTTTCTGCACATATTCTTTGCTGGTGTGCTCTGTTTTACATCCCTGCCTACCTTTAGCTACAGTAGCAGTAGTGTAGCTATAAGACGGCCCCAAAAGCACTGGTTCCCAAACTCTATGCTGAAGCATACTTGCCTACCTGACCCTCTCCATGAGGGAGAAAATGCTCTGTTCCTGGACTTTCCTGGTAATGTATGATTGCCATCACTTGTGGTGAGCTAGGTAATTGATAAGAAAGGTGTTTCACCACAGGTGATGGCAATCATACATTACCAGGAAAGTCCAGGAACAGAGCATTTTCTCCCTCATGGAGAGGGTCAGGTAGGCAAGTTTGTGCTGAAGGCACCCTAACAGTCCAGGTTTTACAGATATCCTGCTCAGCATAGATGGTTTAATCAATGAGGTACTACCTGTGGCCAGTCATGTATATACTTAAAACCTGGACGGTTGAGGTGCCTCGAGGATCGAGTTTGGGAACCTCTGCCCTAATGTCATATCTCTGAAGATTGATGTATTTGTTTCTATTTACTTTTTTTATTTCTGTGCTAGAATTATTACCAGAAATTAATCCTACATCTAATGTACACGTTGTGTGGTGCAAATGACCTTTTAATCCTTTACCTGCATGTTAATGTGAGCCTTGTGATTGTTTCATAAGACACGCTGTACATGCTGCACATACATGGCAGTGCTGTACGCATTGCACAGGAGTACTTTGTGATCTCTTTAGTTCATAAACACTAATAATGAAAATTTCATTCTGAATTTCTTTTAGTTTATCCCATATCCCGTCGCACTGAATGCTAACAATCCAAATGGAGCCGTAGCTTCTTTTGCCGATATTGGCTGGGTTGCTGATGAAGAAGGAGACGTATTTGCAAGACTCCGGTAAGTGTTGGATTAAATAAAATAAAAAAATTAAACATTACAATATTGGGATCTTATTAATTATGTTGGTGCTTTAAATAAATTTCTCCTCTTGTTAACATGGATTTATTTTTCTTTTTACATAAGAGTTGAAGGATAGCCTCAGGTGTTCAATAAAGGGTGGTTATTCGTCCACCCCCTCTGTCTGTCCACTTCAATCTCAGAAGCCCGTCACTTTTGCCTCTGTACCTGCCTTTGTGTGTAGTTGAATTAATTGTCATATGCTCATCACATCAATCTTCACTAACACTGGAACTAACTTGCAGGACACAGCATCCTTTACAGCACAACCTATCAGTAGATGATGTGACACATTTTGACGGTTCCTTAAGGAGACAGGTATCATTGCCGGTCCTGCTGAAGGAGCAGCCAGAGGCCAAACCCCAACCTGCAGCCAATGAAGAAGCTCTGCAAAAGATTAATGCATTGGAAAATGAACTTGCCAGCTTGAGAGCCCAGATAGCCAAAATTGTTATTCTCCAGGAGCAGCAAACTGTAACTGCAGGTATTTCAAAATAAGTTTAGATGCCAAGCATGCTTCTGGATCAGTGAATGCAGATTTCTTAAGGCTAGTGCAGGTACTTGGAGTGCATGGTTATATCTGCCCACGGGAACTTGGTGCTACAGCACCTACAACAGTGTATAAGGGCAATGTTCCTGGCACATTAATGTTTGTTCTGTTCAAAAGTATTCTGGTTCCATGTGTCACCCACTTTAGAGCATCTTTGTATTTGTCTTGGTCTTAGACCATCTTCTGTTTTCTGTAACTTTAGTCAAATATTTTTTCTGTCCAAACTGAATTTATTTTCTCTTTTGTTTCACCAAACTTGTAGGCCTTATTCAATACCATTGTAAGTTCTTGTTTACCCTAGCAGTTTAGGTTGCTTAAAGAAATAGGATCAGCACAGACTGACACCAAGAATAGGATTTGCACTATTTGTATCCCCTCATACAAAGCATAATCCCCGATAAGTGCCAGCATCGTGGGGGAGGAGCGTGCCGCATCGGGGCTAATTGGATACCCCCGATAACTCAGCTGTTTGATGGTTTATTTCTCCTTCGTCCACTGGGGGACATTGGAGATACTGCAGTTAAATTAGTGGAGTGAGGATCCCTAACAATTTCAATATTCAATTTTAACATACTTTTTAATTAATGAAAGTATGTTCAAATTAAAGAAAATATCCATCAGTACGATAAATGTTTTCAAGTGTGCCTGTGCTTTTGTCTTAACATTTGTGACAAAGTTACAGTTGTTGAGTTTAACCTGGTATCTGAAAGTTGTCTCACCTAACCCTAGGTTCAAAATGGGAGGTTATTCTGGATGCCACTCCTATTTCTCCATATTTGGATGACTGAATAGTGCATGATTAGCTTATATAGTGTCTACTTATAGTGGAGAAATCACTGTATGCATTGTCAGTGGAGCGATACCCACTTCACATGCTGGTCTTCTATGGTATTATCATTCTCCTGTTATTCCACAGTTATTTTAATTTTTTGTTTTGTTTATCACATAGGTTCAAGTCCATCATCTTCTCTTGTGCTTGATAGTTCTCCACTTCCTCATGCTGCTGTGCCGCCGCCTCCACCACCTCCACCACTGCCTCCTCCACCTGCTCTTCAGCGAAGCTTCTCCGCAATTGACCTTATTAAAGAGAGGAGAGGAAAGAAAAGCAGCTCAGACATAACTACCATAGATAGTGCACCAAAGAAGACTGAAATGCCAAACATGTTGGATGTCCTCAAAGACATGAACAGAGTAAAGTTACGCTCTGTGAAAAGGTAATTATTGTGTAGTGTATGTGATAGACACAAGAAGGCCACCACCTCCCCCTCCTAATTTCTCCCTCATGATTCAGTTGTCAAATCCGCTAATATTTCAGCATTTGGTATATACTTTGATACACACGTAATACGGCGTATGGTACGTGTGGAATGTGATAAGTATACTGCATGTGCAGACACATTGATCTTACAGGAAAAGGGTGAGAGAAAGAGGACATCATTATGTTAGATGGTGGAAATAATGTGTCAGGAGTGATTACTGTGTCAAACTACAGTAAAACATTCTGGTGCCACATTGCTCAGAAAGCGATCCATTGCGGTTTGTGCAAACTATGGTGCTGTATGACCTAGAATGAGTTTTTGCCTAAGTTTATACTTTCTGTGCCTTGATCATATATTTTAGACTCACGGCATTGCATCCTCTGCAGCAATAAATGCATCATACTGGGGGGACTTGCTACTTTGTAGGTACAGATAGGGATATTGGAGAACAGAGCTTACTCACTCTGTGTCCTTCATTTATAGTCCAAGCAAGCACTCCTAGACCATCCATAACTCTCATGTAGGATCTGGCTCATGTGTAACTTTGGAATCATCCAAACAAATAGTGTTCATTAACTGTTTCCTTCCCAAGCAGTTCAGGCTTCTTATCTCACCGTTGCATCAGTGGCACAGTTCTGGATTCCCAGGTACCGTGTGCTGTGATTTCTGTGGCATCCACATTGTGGTGAACTAGGGCTTGGAATTATGTCTTCTCACAAAGCTTATGAATGTGTCATTGTTGGGATATGGGTTTTGTGTAATTAAATTGTTCAGGGCTGTCCATTCTACTGAATTTAAAATGATAGTATTTGCAGTAAAGGGAAGATTATGGTTATAATGAATTTCCCTAGTTGTCAATAAAGGGAGCTGCCCCTTGTTCTCACGATCCATTAATTTATGTTTTTGATTCATCTTCTCCCCTTTACACCAATGTTGTTACAGTCATTATAGGATTAGGTGTGTTCCTATCCTTTCCTCTCTTCCCTATTCTTGCTGCAGTATATAATAGGATGGAAATTGGGGGACTTCATAAGTGCTCTCTTCTGCCTACCAATAATATGACAAAATTGGACACTTTGCTGTGTTATCTGCAGTATCTGTTTGCTATATGTGTTGGTACATTATAGTACAGCAATCTAGTGTACCGTCTGATACAGCTGCACATTAGTGCTGGCTCTTGGTATTGTCAGGCAGAGGAGAGCTGAAAGTCCTGCACACTCCTGCTATTTCACATCCCAGCCAGCTGAATAATGGGGAGAGGGATGAATGGGGCACAGTCACAGATGTAGCCAAGCTTATCCAGCCTGCGACGCGGCTGCACAGACGCACTTTCCGTAAGTGCGATTTAGTATGCTGAGCCGCGACTAGTCGCACCCACGATTGGCTCCATTAAAGTCTATGGATCAGGGGTGCGAATAAGACGTGCGCATCAGGACAAATGAGTCACAGCCACGGCAAGTCGCAGGCTGGATGAGCGTGTCTACATCTGTATTTCTCTTACGTCCTAGAGGATGCTGGGGACTCCAAAAGGACCATGGGGTATAGACGGGATCCGCAGGAGCTTGGGCACACTGAAAAGACTTAAACTGGATGTGAACTGGCTCCTCCCTCTATGCCCCTCCTCCAGACCCCAGTTAGACTTTGTGCCCAGGACTGACAGGACACTCACTAGGGGAGCTCTCCTGAGTTTCTCTTGAAAAGACTTTTGTTAGGTTTTTTATTTTCAGGGAGACCTGCTGGCTACAGGCTCCCTGCAGCGTGGGAGTGAGGGGAGAGAAGCAGGACCTACTTCTTAGTTTAAAGGCTCTGCTTCTCGGCTACTGGACACCATTAGCTCCAGAGGGTTCCCGGAGCCACGCCGTCACCCCACTCACTGAAGCCAGAAGAAAGAAATCGAGTGAGTATGAGAAGAACAGAAGACTTCAGGACGGCAGAAGACTTCAGTGACCAGGTACAGCGCAGCGGTAACGCTGCACTCCGTGCTCCCACACATTATCAGGAAAGGCACTCACAGGGTGCAGGGCGCTGGGGGGGCGCGCCCTGGGCAGCATGTTACTGAAGTCCGGGGCCGGCAGAAGCCTTTTCGGCACCGTTTCTCAGACCCCCGCCGGCATTTTTACATTTTCAAACTTGGCGGGCTGAAGCGCGCCGGGAAGGGGCGGAGCTTCGTCGCGCGGCTCACAGCGCCATCTTCTCCTCCAACACGCGGCTGAAGGAGACGCTGCCCGGGACCTCCGCAACTCCTCTCACAGTAACGGGGAGCTAATCGGGAGGGGGGGGGGGGGCGCAGTTGTGGTGCATTTTATTGTGGTTAAGCAGCGCTGGTCACATATATCCCTTGAGGGGATATATGGGCGCTGGGGTGTGAGCTGGCATACTCCCTCTGTGTCCTCTGTCTGGGCTTCATTGTGGCCCTGTCCCCTAGCTGAGACATTCTGTGTGTGTCGTTACTACGTGTCGGCATGTCTGAGGCTGAATGTTATTCACCGGAGAAGGTTATTGGGGGAGCGGATGCGGGTCTAGATTTGGGCCTGTCGGCGCAGCCAACACCTGATTTACTCGCATTGCTCAGTACAATTAATACGAATGTGGCTTCTTTATCTAAGAGGTTGGATAAGTCGGAGTCACAGACACAGGTGTGGAAAAAGTCCATGGAGGAGGCTTTGTCTCTGGTGCAGACCCCATCGGGGTCGCAAAAGCGGCCGTTTAATCAAGTGGTAGATACTGATACCGACACGGACTCTGATTCCGACGTCGATTTCACTGAGGCTGCGTTACATCCACGATTAGTTAAGAGTATTCAATACATGATTGTGGCTATAAAAGAGGTTTTACACATTTCTGATGAACCTGCGGTACAGGAAACAAGGATTTGCTTGTTCAAGGGAAAAAAACCTGAGGTGAAGTTTCCCCCCCTCTCATGAAATGAATACTCTTTGTGAGAAAGCTTGGGAGTCGCCGGACAAGAGGTGGCAGATTTCCAAGAGGATTTACATGGCGTATCCTTTCCCCTCTGATGACAGGGAAAAATGGGAGTCGTCTCCAAATGTTGACAAAGCTCTATCTCGTTTGTCTAAGAAAGTGGCGCTTCCGTCTCCTGACGCGGCAGCTCTCAAGGATCCGGCGGATCGCAAGCTGGAGACGTCTCTGAAGTCCATTTTCGCTAATACGGGTGCATTGCTCAGACCTGCTGTGGCGTCGGTATGGGTGAGTAGTGCTATTGCTAAATGGGCTGAGAATTTAGCTAATGATATGGATACACTTGATAAAGATAATGTTCTTTTGACTCTTGGTTATATCAAGGACGCTGCAGATTACCTGAAGGATGCGGCGAGGGATGTTTGTCTCTTGGGATCAAGAGTCAATGCCATGTCAATATCTGCCAGGAGGGCGTTGTGGATACATCAATGGAATGCTGATGCCGACTCCAAGAGGGCTATGGAAGCTTTACCCGTCAAAGGCACTGTCTTGTTTGGGGACGGCTTGGCTGACCTGGTCTCTACCGCTACTGCGGGTAAGTCCTCTTTTCTTCCCTATGTTCCCACACAACAGAAAAAGCCACCACATCAGCAGATGCAGTCCTTTCGTCCCCATAAATACAGGCGAGGAAAAGGTTCGTCCTTCCTCGCTTCAAAGGGTAGAGGAAGGGGAAGGAAGTCTCCTGCCGTGTCAGGCGCCCAGGACCAAAAGTCCTCCCCTGCCTCTACCAAGTCCACCGCATGACGCTGGGGCTTCCCTGGGGGAGTCCGGACCGGTGGGGGGGCCATCTGCGAATCTTCAGTCAGGTCTGGATTCAATCAGACCTGGATCCTTGGGTCCTAGAGATTGTGTCTCAGGGATACAAGCTGGAGTTTCGGGAGGTGCCCCCTCACCGGTTTTTCATTTCGGCCTTACCAGTGTCTCTTCCGGAAAGGGAGGTGGAGCTGGCAGCGATACAAAAATTGTGTCAACAGAGGGTCATTGTTCCCGTTCCCCCGTCCCAACGGGGGGAGGGGTTCTACTCGAGCCTCTTAGTTGTGCCGAAACCGGACGTTTCGGTCAGACCGATTCTGAATCTAAAATCCCTCAATCCATACTTGAAAGTTTTCAAGTTCAAGATGGAATCTCTTCGAGCGGTGATTGCCAGCCTGGAAGGGGGGGGGATTTTATGGCGTCAGTCAACATAAAGGATGCCTACTTACACGTCCCGATATATCCTTCGCATCAGGCCTTCCTCAGGTTTGCGATACAGGATTCTCATTACCAATTTCAGACGTTGCCGTTTGAGCTTTCCACGGCCCCGAGGATTTTCACCAAGGTCATGGCAGAAATGATGGTTCTCCTTCGCAAGCAAGGGGTTACAATTATCCTGTACTTGGACGATCTCCTGATAAAGGCGAGGTCCAGGGAACGGTTACTGAGAAGTGTAAATTTGTCGCTGTCTGTTCTGCGACGGCACGGTTGGGTGCTCAATTTGCCAAAATCTCAGTTGATTCCGACCACTCGGCTGCCTTTTCTGGGCATGATTCTGGACACGGAATTACGGAGAGTATTTCTTCCAGAAGAATAAGCCCTGGAACTGCAGACGATGGTCAGGGAACTTCTGAGGCCAACGAGTGTGTCAATCCATCACTGTACTCTGGTTCTGGGGAAGATGGTTGCGGCGTACAAAGCAATTCCGTTCGGCATGTTTCATGCCCGGGTGTTTCAGTGGGACTTGCTGAGCAAATGGTCCGGGTCTCACCTGCACATGCACAGGAAGATAAGTCTATCTCCCAGAGCCAGAATTTCTCTCCTGTGGTGGCTACAAAGTTCTCACCTCCTAGGGGGACGCCGGTTCGTTATCCAGGATTGGGTACTTCTGACAACAGAAGGCTGGGGCGCAGTCACCCAATGAAGAAACTTCCTGGGGAAATGCTCTCTCCAGGAAGCTTGTCTCCACATAAATGTTCTCGAGTTAAGAGCCATTTACAACGGCCTGCAACAAGCAAGAAGCCGCCTTCAGGGTCGACCTGTCCTGGTACAGTCAGACAACATCACAGCGGTGGCACATATAAACCGTCAAGGCGGAACAAGGAGCAGAGCGGCAATGGCGGAGGCCACAAGAATCCTTCGCTGGGCGGAACAACACGTAAGCGCCCTGCTAGCGGTCTTCCTACCGGGAGTGGACAACTGGGAAGCAGATTTCCTCAGCAGACATGATCTCCATCTGGGAGAGTGGGCTCTTCACCAAGAGGTATTTGCAGAGGTGACAAAGCGTTGGGGAATTCCGTTGATCGACATGATGGCGTCTCGTCTCAACAAAAATCTCCCGAGGTATTGTTCCAGGTCAAGGGACCCCCAAGCCAGTGCAGTGGACGCTCTGGTGTCTCCGTGGGTGTTCCAGTCGGTGTATGTGTTCCCTCCACTTCCTCTCATTCCAAAGGTACTGGGGATCATTCGACGAGCACGGGTTCAGGCGATTCTTGTCGTTCCAGATTGGCCAATAAGGGCCTGGTACCCGGATCTTCAGGAATTACTGGTGGAAGATCCTTGGCTGCTGTTGTTGCAGGGTCCATGCGTGTTTCCAGACTTACCGCGGCTGCGTTTGACGGCATGGAAGTTGAGCGCCAGATCTTAGCTCGTAAAGGTATTCCCGGGGAGGTCATTCCCACTCTCCTTAAGGATAGGAAGGAGGTTACGGCGAAACTTTATCACCGTATTTGGAAAAAGTATGCTTCCTGGTGTGAGTCTAAAATGGCTCCTGCGGAAGATTTTCACTTGGGTCGCTTTCTCCACTTTTTGCAGGCAGGTGTAGATGCAGGCCTGAAATTAGGCTCCATCAGAGTACAGATTTTGGCTTTGTCTATTTTCTTTCCAAAAGAATTAGCTGTCCTCCCAGAGGTGCAGACTTTTGTGAAGGGAGTAATGCATATCAATCCTCCGTTCGTGCCTCCGGTAGCTCCATGGGATCTTGATGTGGTCTTACAGTTTCTTATGTCTTCCTGGTTTGAACCATTGCGTAAGGTTGAGTTTAAATTTCTCACTTGGAAGGTAGTCATGCTGTTGGCGCTGGCGAGTGTCAGAGTTGGCGGCCTTATCTCATAAGAGCCCGTACTTGATTTTTCATTCGGATAGGGCGGAATTGAGGACTCGTCAACAATTTCTGCCGAAGGTGGTTTCTTCATTTCATATTAACCAGCCTATTGTGGTGCCGGTGGCTACGGATGCTGTGGCGGTTCCAAAGTCTCGGGATGTTGTGAGAGCTTTGAAGATCTACGTCGCAAGAACGGCTGTTGCCAGGAACACTGTATGCTGTGTGCTTCCACTGTATGCTGTAACACTGTCCTGTATGCTTCCAACAAGATTGGTCATCCTGCTTCAAAACAGACTATTGCACGCTGGATTTGTAGTACGATTCAGCAGGCTCATTCTTCGGCCGGGCTACCAGTGCCGAAGTCAGTAAAAGCCCATTCTACCAGGAAAGTGGGCTCATCTTGGGCGGCTGCCCGAGGCGTCTCGGCTTTACAGCTTTGCTGAGCAGCTACTTGGTCGGGTTCAACACATTTGCTAAGTTCTATAAGTTTGATACTCTGGCTGATGAGGACCTTGTGTTTGCTCAGTCGGTGCTGCAGAGTCGTCCGCACTCTCCCGCCCGGTCTGGAGCTTTGGTATAAACCCCATGGTCCTTTTGGAGTCCCCAGCATCCTCTAGGACGTAAGAGAAAATAGGATTTTGGTACCTACCGGTAAATCCTTTTCTCCTAGTCCGTAGAGGATGCTGGGCGCCCATCCCAGTGCGGACTGTTACTTGCAGTGTTTTCTTGCTGGTTAACTTAGTTGATACACGGTGGTGTATTTCTCGTTTTCAGCTTATTGCTGTTGTTAATTCATACTTTTAGCTGGTTTACTGTTACTCCGGTTGTACGGTATGTTTGTGGTGTGGTCTGGTATGTTTGTAGCCCTTAGTTTAAACAAAAATCCTTTCCTCGAAATGTCCGTCTCTCCTGGGCACAGTTCCTATAACTGAGGTCTGGAGGAGGGGCATAGAGGGAGGAGCCAGTTCACACCCAGTTTAAGTCTTTTCAGTGTGCCCAAGCTCCTGCGGATCCCATCTATACCCCATGGTCCTTTTGGAGTCCCCAGCATCCTCTACGGACTAGGAGAAAAGTATTTACCGGTAGGTACCAAAATCCTATTATACACCAGTAATTTACTGTATGGTATATATTGTGCTATACACCATAAACCAAGCAATGTGAATGCTGTCATTTTATCAGGCAGAAAGAGCCCATTCTACAATGAAATGATCACTAAACCTAAAATACAAGTTGCTCTGTATACGGGTTCCTAATAACATTAACAAATATATGTAATTGTCTTGGGTGCCTATCAGATTTGTTATTAGGTCGATGATATGTGTAACTCTGATAATAAAGAGCAATAGCTTGCACTAATCTACACAGCAATGTTATGTAAAATGTCTAATATGTTACTTTCAGTCATGGTATGGAGACACCTGTTTGTTACTATTAGTAGCTCTGGTATATAAAGCAACTTGAATTAAATTGAACTTATTTCCTCTGAGCACTTCAGTCTATGCTGAGCCTTGTTGTGTGCTTGCTGCCGCTTTATTCCTGCAGGAATTTCCTCCACCGTATTCTAATAGGATGTGAATCTCTTAAAGGTATCCTCCCCTCCTTCATGATTTTCAGAGGAATGGGAAAAATAACTAGTTGTGAATAGACTGAAGCTATACGTTGCAGAACAGGGTATATGCGTAATGAAACATATTGAAGGTTTCACCGAAGAGCGATAGATACTTATTGGAGGTCAGACGTTGCACTTGTCGGTTGACAGGATGTTTTTTTGTTTGGTATGGTTGTTTTTTTTCTAATACATTAATTGTGGGGAATTACGTAGAGATTTATTGTGAGATGAAGTACAAAAAATAGTGGAGAGACCTAATTGGGGTGACAGACTGTACAAGAGTAACTGCGGTCCTGCAGACAAGCCCTGGAAATTCAGTATGATTGGGAACTGTCATGGTGCAGTTCAAGGTCCTCCAGTAGAATATTCCTTCCTCCGCAGAACATCGGGATGCACCAGCAGCATTGTCTTAGATGGCGTTATCCCATCACAGGCCAGTTGTTAGTTGGGGTCTTTAGTCGTCTGCAAATAAGTATTTTAAGAAACAGGTTTCCTCTTGTGATAATTTTCTGAACAAAGCATTTCATGATTACTAGCACTTTCTCTGCAGTCCAGAAACACAACGCAGGAAAAATACAATCCTTTACTACATAGTTTTAACATGGAAAATTTATATTTTTGTTTTGCATAGTTAATATGGTAAGTTTAATAGATACACATGCTGCATTCAAAGTGGTTTATCCTCCTAAACAGTTCATCAAGCTGCAGTAAGAGAAGTGAGTGCTTGTACTAGTACATGATAAAAGAAGCTATTGTGTCAGGATGTGCACATGTAGCAGTTACATACATCTCTGTACATTCCTGGTAGAGATGTGCGGGTTCGGATTTACTCTGTTCTCATCGATAGAATTAACGCAAGTTTGGATTTATCTGGATTTTTCTTATTGGCTAACTAAAACAGGTGACATCCGAGAGCCAATAAGATGACGTTTTGAGATCTGGGTAAATCCGAACCCGCACAGCTCTAATTCCTGGTGGTGGTTGACACCATTTCTTCACTACTGAATGCATGAGAAGAGTTCTGTGATAAACAATGTTGCATCTGTTTCTCTGTGTACAGGACACCAGACGAGCCAAAATATAAGCCAAGCGACCCGTCAGACCCAGCAGCGCTCATTGCAGAAGCTCTAAGGAAGAAATTTGCTTACAGATTTCGTAGCGACAGCCATGGGGAGTCCGAAAAAAGCCTTCCTAAAGTAGAGCACAAGAAAGTCGCAGAAACCCCATTGGTATGTGTAGGGCCTCTGAAATCACATGAAATTACATACAATTAGAATGAAGCTGTTTCTGTGAAATTAATCTCTGAAATATAAGTTTGAAATGAGATCTATGTGGAATTGATGTTCTAGATCAGCGGTTGGTAACATTTTTATGTTTGGGTGCCATACATTCATTATTACAAGCCAATGGAGTACCACCACCGTCACAACATATAGCTGGGTACTTAGTTTGATAATGCTTCAGAGCTTTGTTCTGTTAGTTGACTGTAAGTGGTACGAACTATGGCAAGTTTCATTGACCAGAGGACCAGACTTCAGTAGGTATGCAGGCCGTGCTTCAGCTCTCTAATGTGGAGAGGTTCTATTTTGCTAAAAAGATCTCCCTGAGGGAAGAAGGTGGAGCTTTAGGTGGGGGCAGGAGAGGAGACTATCCCTGTGGTTGCCACACAAAATATTCTCCAGTGGCACTAGTGCCAAGAGTTGCCTACATCTGTTTCGGATATACTATACAGTATTGTGTCAGTATGCAGACAGGGAAAAGCGTTTGCTTTGTCACAGGCATATTGGTGTCTTTATCTGCCACAGAGAGAGCTGAGATTCTGATGATAAAATACTGAGCAGTCAGTGTTCCAGTTACTTTCTGTGTATTATATGAAAAATATGTTCCCAATAGTGAAATATCAGGATTTTGGTACTTACCGATAAATCCCTTTCTCCGATTCCACAGGGGCCACTGGAGCGTAGTTACAATGGGGAAATAGTAGGCAGTAATTGGGAGCTGGCACTTTAAAAATTCTCACACTGTGGCTAGCTCCTCCCCTACTATCTCCCCTCCAAGCCAGTCTACGTAAAACTGTGCCCGAGGAGAGCTGGAATAAACAAACCGTAAGGTAGAGGAGGTTAATGACGCCCTGTAAACCAGGATAACCTAAACCAAACCTGGAACCGAACCTGACAAAAAAACCAGGCTAGCCTGAACTCAACAAGCAGTCATATGGTGATCTGCAAACAGTTAAGCAAAAAACAAGGAGGAACAGCGCTGGGTGGGCGTCCAGTGGCCCCTGTGGAATCGGAGAAAGGGATTTATCGGTAAGTACCAAAATCCTGATTTCTCCTTCATCCACTAGGGGCCACTGGAGCGTAGTTACAATGGGGACGTCCCAGAGCTCCCAAAACGGGTGGGAGAGCGCTGAGAGTCCTGTAAAACCACTCGGCCAAACTGTGATGCAGAGGCTGCGAAAGTGTCAAACTTGTAGAATTTGACAAAACGAATGTCAGTCCGACCAAGTAGTCACCCGACAAAGTATTCATGGAGACCCCACGGGCAGCTGCCCACGAAGGTCCCACAACGCGCGTAAAGTGCGCTGAAAAGGAAAACGGAGGCTCCCGAGCAACCGCCAAGAAGACTGTCTGATTGTCAGATGTATCCAACAGCCCAGCATATGCTGGGACCCCGGCTATTTAGTACGGGAGCATCGTACAGAACAAAGAGGAAAAACACTTTGTTGAATAGCCTAAGACCTCTGTAGAGAGAGTCGGCGAGCCCTGACAACATTCAAAGAGGACTGAAATACACTAGTGTCAGATTTATATGAAAAACGTACATCCCCTCTGGAAGGAACGACCGCTGAGGCCGAAGCTCAGCCGGGGGAGTTGTCAATAGAGTACTCTCTGAAAGAGAGGCCGAACTTACGGCCGCCAGGCAAATCTCTTTTGGAAGAAAACCGAAAAAGGAAGAGACCCAAAATTCAGGTCAATGTGTTTTGAAGCGCAGCCGAGCAAAACCTCCCAGACAAACCCAAGATGACGGCTGAATGGTAACTGAAAGAAGGGGAAAACCCCTTTTTATCCTTATTAAGTTCCTTAAAGTTTTTGCAAAAGTGGCAAAAGCGAGAAGAGGTAACAGACTTCTGAAATTGGGGCCCAGTAGGCCTAACCGAACTAGGGAACTCCTCCCTTCTGAGGTCTCGTGAACAGTCACACGGTTAAACGAAACCAGTGTAAGATGAACAAAGAAAAGGACCCTGTTGAAGTAGACAGTCCAGTCGAGGTACTGACAACAGGTGTAGCTGTATCTTCAAGTCATGCGAGGCCCAACCAGAGCCACGGAGAGGACTAGCACGCATATTCCCTTCCTGTGTTATCGACCGTGAGGTAGAAATAGAAAAGGAGGCAGGATAGAATAACCCGAAACTCCCAGGAACCCTGAGGTCATCCTCGGCTATTGCCGCCAGAGCTCACGTCCGAGAGTAGGAAAGGGTTAAAGAGTCAGTCAGAACGCCCTGAGGTCGATCCGAAATCTCCGCCCATAGCGGACCAGCTGACCAAACTCCGGGGAATGTTCCCTCACTCGGGAGTCTGACCTGGTGGCTTGACCTGGAAAGAAGATTGTTGTCCCCCGCTCAGAGGGGAATGTAGGCGACCACTCATTGCGTCGCAGCTTGACTGAAGAAATAGAGTACCTGGTACCGAGGAAGGAAAAATCCCCCGACGGACCCTGTTGAGAAAACGTTTATGAGGAGCATAAATTGGATCTGTGTCGAACCAGAAGCTAATGGATCCTCCGGATCTTCAGAAGCCCCTAATGTACAGAGTGGGATAGTAGCAGTAGATTGTCCCATTAGGGAACCAACGTCACCTCCTGCCCTTGAAAAAGAGTTATTCTGTGATCTTCCTGAACCCTGTGGGAGCGGAAGAGAGACCGAAAGGAAAGGACTGACAGTGAAAATAAGAATCCTATAATGCGAATCTGAGAAAAGCCCGATAAGGAAACCAGCGGAAATCAGTAAACAGGCATCTCTGAAGACAAGGGACACGTAAAACTCCCTTTTTTGTTCAAACTAGCAATCACAGACTGAAAGGATTCTAAGGCCAGAATAGGCCTGGCCGAGCCAACTGGCTTCGGAACGTGAAAAGAAAACCAAGGCCTGAGAACTGTCCCGATTCAAATGATATGTGAAAAACAGGGAACACCCTCCTTTGCGATTAGAAGCATATAGAGCGCCGCCTGCATTATGACTCGTCATTGTAAAGCGGCCGATCCATGCCGAGGGACTCCTGAGACGGTTGTACCCCAAAATCTAGTCTGTAACCGCCCAAGCCTTGTCCCACCGACCAGCGCCTACCCTGGGACCCTCCAGGTGGTAGGAAAGTCTGACCTGTAGAGGGTGTATAGGATGACCGAAAATCAGACTGGACCGAGGATGTTGAACCTCTGCTTCAGCCTTTTTACCCTAAGACCCCCTGGGTACGGAGATATCGCCCGTGTGGAGTCGAAAGCTTGAAAGGGGTACGGAAAAATCTGAAGGAAAGACCGATAAAGGTCTGTCTTGGAGCTGGGGCAGTAGTAGGAGAAATCAAAGTGGACTTACCTCCAATGGTTCAAGAAATCCTGCAGAAAGTTCCTTCCCCTGAACCATCTGCCCCGTAGGATTTCATGTTCACCTGTCACTGTCGCAGCCCCAGAGGTCGTCGGGTTAAGACAGTCCAAGCGAAAATGCAGGTTCCGAGTCTACAGACGTTGAGACCTCCAAAGAACATAAAGCAGAATCGTGATTCTGACCTGTACCAAAGTGTCAATTGATCCTGATGTAAAACATCCTGTAACCTAGAGGACAATTGTTCCACAACCTACCTGCTCCGGACAAGGTAGAACCCCGCTGCCGTATATGTGCTTTCGATGGATCCCTGAGCCAGGTTGCCTCAGGAAAACGGCAGCTTGTTGGGCCGGCGATACATTAAGGGGTATACCCTAGAGAGGTTCTGATACCCTTTTGTGCCGTCTGCGGGGAAAGGATAGGAAAACAAACATTGTTTGATACCTGAAATTGTGTATTCGGGTGTCTGCCGGCCGCCTACCGGAGCATGTCCAGCTACTCCGAAACTGGACCAGTCGCTCGAACTCTGATGGACTTGACGTGTCCGTCTCCTTTACCTGCAGTATCAGCCGAACTGCTGTACAATTCACCTGGATATTCTGAGACACTGGTTCAGACTCCCCAGAAAACAGACATCATTAGTATTGTAACATGGAAGGTTAACAAGGTTCCTTTAGAAACCTGGAGAGGTGAAATGACGTACAAGGTCTCTGGTTAAAAGCGACATTACCTGCATAATCTGAGCTGTTCAAACAGGAGTGTCATGCAGGTGCGTGGAGGGCTAAGCAGCTTGCTCCACCGCATACTTCACACCTAAGAGGGAATTCTTTGACTATCCCAGGTGATACAAACTAAAGGAGAAAAGGTGGTTAAATAAACACAGCCCTATGTAAGGTCTGCACTATAATGTGTGACCGACACGATTCAAATAAACTTTCTGGAGCAGCGGAGACCTGAACCAGTAGCGCTGCGCTGTGGGACAGGAGTCTTAGCCACTAGGCTATAGGAGCTCCCCTTAAAGTTTTTTTTTTGGATGTTCAGATACCCGCTACTAGCGTACTGAGCCACAGCGCTATTTGTCTGATGCCTTAAATACATTCCCCAAATTACTAATAGCATTAGTAACTAGTGACACCAAGGAATAATAAAGGGAAGGCAACACCCCACCCTGTATGTAGTGTACCGCTAATTTAGGTGCACCTGAAGTTTCTCGGAGGTTGCGCTGGCTTTCCAAAATGGTGACCAGCCTGCGAGAAAAGATGGGGGAAAATGTTATGTGGCAAGGTGGGGTATTTTGTTATTAGAAAACATTGCGGAAGTGTTTGTTTTATCCCCTATAAATGGTATTGTATGTACATATCTATATACATACCCACACACACTTAAATATATATATATATATATATATATATATATAAACACATCTATATATCTATCTATCTATATACATATATATATATATACACACACACACACACACACACACACACACACACACACACACACACACACCACAGTGAACCCAACCGGGTAGAGAAATACTGTGTATGTGAACCTAATAGGGTAGATAAATACTGTCTATGTGTAATAGAGCAGGTTCCCTGATCTACAAATATAAAATGCAGGGCAGAGGACTCCCCTGCAGGGAGGAATGTAGCTATATTTCAGCAGCAACAATGCCTAGAAAAACTAAAACCCCCAGAGACAGGTGTGTTGTCTAGAGACAGTAACCGAGCTGGGAGCCGCCGCCGGGGAGCCCGCTGTTATAAGCCATCACCCCCCCTCATACCTTGTACTATGCACAGAATGAATCCTCCCTGCACAGCCAGGAGAGGAAATGAGCTTTGAGCGGCCCGGGGAGCGGGGGACTGTGGAGCGGCGATGTCATGCTGCAGCGGCCAGGGAGCGGAGAGAGCCCGCCGTACAGAGCGGGAGTTAGCTCCGCCCCCTTGCTTCGGCGC
Organism: Pseudophryne corroboree; assembly: GCF_028390025.1. Classification (NCBI taxonomy): domain Eukaryota; kingdom Metazoa; phylum Chordata; class Amphibia; order Anura; family Myobatrachidae; genus Pseudophryne; species Pseudophryne corroboree. The sequence goes on from NC_086448.1 coordinate 691,388,991, forward strand.
CAAATTTGAATCCGCTGCATAGTCAGCGGAAAGCGTCCTTGTATTCCCCGGCCGCCTCACTTAGTAAATGCATCTCCCCGGCCGCCTGTATGCTGCGGCCGGGGAACGGAGTGTGTAAATGTATCTCCCCAGCCGCCTGTATGCTGCGGCCGGGGAACGGTCTTAAGTGGAGAGATGTATCTCCTGCTGCGGTCGGGGAGAGGAGAGCCTGTGCATTACCCGCAGGGAGAATGTATTATATATCACCCGGCTGCCTATGCTGCAGCCGTGTAGTGAAGAGCGCTGAGCCCGCTTACAGAGCGGGCTGAAGCTCCGCCCCCCACATAATGGCGCCAAGTGCAAATCAGTAAGTGCGCCTACACATTAAATCAAGTAAAAACATACATCAGTCTGGAGGGGGGGAGATTGTACTCACCGCTGTCCTGATGTAGTGTAGTCAGGAGCCGCACTCAGCGGTGTCTTGCTCGACCGATCGGCCCCGACACGCGCCGCAAGCAGCGGTGTCCGGCCACGTATATTGTGCTGTCGGAATCTTCTGCCGACGGAGTGACCCTGACACGCGCCGCACGCAGCGGTGTCCGGCCACTGATACTCACCGCTGCCGTGCTGCCGGAATCTTCTGCTGGATGGAGTGGTCCCGACACGCGCCGCACGCAGCGGTGTCCGCCAACTCAGGAGAGCTCAGTGTCTCCCTCAGCCGGGGCCCATCCCGAGCCGCACGCAGCTGCGATGGGACCCCGCCGGCAGCTCCCGCGGTGCAGACTGGCAGTGGCAGAGCTGCCAGTCTGTGCATGTGTGAAGAAAAATAAAATAATAAAGAAAAAAGTAAAAAATTCTTCAGCTAAACCCAAGTGAACCAGCTCACCTCGGGCACTAAACTAAGACTGGCTTGGAGGGGAGATAGTAGGGGAGGAGCTAGCCACAGTGTGAGAATTTTTAAAGTGCCAGCTCCCAATTACTGCCTACTATTTCCCCATTGTAACTACGCTCCAGTGGCCCCTAGTGGATGAAGGAGAAATCTATTTAACTGTTTGTGCTTAGTGCAATATAAGTCATACAGTGCAGTAGCACCAAGCCTCAGCAAAATTAAAACTATTGAATTCCACTTTAGGATATTCCCAGTCTCTGCTGCAGTTAGATTCAGCAATTGCTTCCTCATAGCCCAGGAATGGTTTTCGTCCATAGATACCTCCAAATAAAATATGCATCATAGCATGATACTGTTTTACAATGACTATTAAAATCTAAAAAGCTAGTAAATACACAAAAAATAAAGTTTAAAATCACTTATCTGAAATACACTAGATGATGGTAAAATATGGTATTCCATTGGATCTTTCTGCCACCAGAGAGAAAGATGGTTGTGGCAGGTCAGAAGTCCAAGTTCCAAGAGGCCCCTTGACGCGTTTTATCCAAGGGTGCAATGTTTTTATTTCCTCTTATTGGGTCTGTCACAACTATCTTTCTACTTTGTGGCATAAGGTGAAAGTGTCACTTGTCCCCTCTTACATAATTGTTTTTAGGGAAGGTTCTTTTGTTTACAGTTGTGTTACAGAACATGTTGAATTCTATACAGAATATAATATTTATAATTATTAAGACGCATGGGTTTTCTGTTACAGTTTGGACCCCACATGCTGAAATCAACAGGGAAAATGAAGAACCTTATTGAATCCTCCGATTCATGCACAGAACTGTTATAGGAGAATTGCTCGCCTTTAATAGGAATGCTGGTATTTACAGTAATGTCAGATATTGTGCTCCTAAGGGAACTTGTGAACAGTTCACAATCAACTTAACACTAATTCTTGCTATAAAGAATTGTTTAGTGTTTAATAATTAAGGGCTAGTTTTACTAGTGATATATTTACAAATGTCGGTTTTTTAGGTACTTTGTTAGTGATGAAACATACTGTTGTTGCTATTGGTGCATTAGGAGGGGTATGGGCTGTGTGTAGATAATTTGTTTGGACAGAGCTCTTCCCCTATAAAATAAGACACTTTGTTATGTAAAGCTTTAAGAACTGTATTGAAAACACTTTAATAATGTAACTGTGGCAAGGTACAGGCAATATTAAGCTCTGCAGAAGTTGCTTAGTCTGTCTCTCAGAGGATGGTGAAGAAATACAAGTCAACTGAGGGAATTCAATTTTCAGTGATTCTCAATGGCAAGCTGGGTATCGGATGTGCGTGTCCCCTAGACTTACAGTAACCCAACCTCATTTTCCTATACGTCTTAATGGGGAGCAAGGGACATTTGTATTTGTGGTCATAAGTATTTTGACCATTCCAACGGCACTGTGCGGTCATGTCCTGGAACTGAACTCCTTGGAGTGGCATATTATTTTTTTCCCCATGTTAGGCAGCTTTTCTTGACACATATTTAATACGCATTTTGAAAACTCAGGAAGAATTATCCAAGCAGTCATGACACCTGAACACATGTTTAGGAGTTTGGTTTATTTAAACACCTAAAATAGCCATATTAATAGTAGCAGTAAATTAATTACATGAAATAAAGCTGTAGAGCTCCGTAGTTCGAGCACTGAAGAACTGACTCTGTAACCGTCTTGTTCACAGTCAGCACTGTACATGAAGTGGTGCTTTACTGCCAGTCCTGTTACACAGATCATATGTATTAGCTTACATAGCTACATGAATGAGAAAACACAGTGTTTCTTCTGAATAATAGTGCATGAATCCTAAAATGTTGTTGTGTTTACTTTGTTTTTTCTTTAGTAATTTAACACGTTACCTGCCACGGTTATTTATAGTCTTGTTTTAGTATTAAGGTCTAATCTAGATGTGACAGTAATTGGCATTAGGAAGACATTTGTCATTTTCATTGTGTCTGTATTTCCTACTGCTATATGCCATCATTGCCCCCATGTATCTTATCTAATGCTATATGCCGTCATTGCCCCCATGTGTCTTTCCTAATGCTATATGCCGTCATTGCGTCCCTATGTCTTTCCTGATGCTATATGCCGTCATTGTATCCTTATGTCTTTCCTAATGCTATATGCCGTCATTGCATCCTTATGTCTTTCCTAATGCTATATGCCGTCATTGTATCCTTATGTCTTTCCTAATGCTATATGCCGTCATTGCATCCTTATGTCTTTCCTAATGCTATATGCCGTCATTGCATCCTTATGTCTTTCCTAATGCTATATGCCGTCATTGCATCCTTATGTCTTTCCTAATGCTATATGCCGTCATTGCGTCCTTATGTCTTTCCTAATGCTATATGTCGTCATTGCGTCCCTATGTCTTTCCTAATGCTATATGTCGTCATTGCGTCCTTATGTCTTTCCTAATGCTATATGCCGTCATTGCGTCCCTATGTCTTTCCTAATGCTATATTTCGTCATTGTGTCCCTATGTCTTTCCTAATGCTATATGTCGTCATTGTGTCCCTATGTCTTTCCTAATGCTATATGTCGTCATTGCATCCTTATGTCTTTCCTAATGCTATATGCCGTCATTGCATCCTTATGTCTTTCCTAATGCTATATGCCGTCATTGCATCCTTATGTCTTTCCTAATGCTATATGCCGTCATTGCATCCTTATGTCTTTCCTAATGCTATATGCCGTCATTGCATCCTTATGTCTTTCCTAATGCTATATGCCGTCACTGCCTCAATTTGTCTACCCTAATGCCATATGCCTTAATTGCATCCCTATGTCTACCCTAATGCCATAATTGCGTCAATATGTCTTTCCTAATGCCACGTGCCGTTATTGCCTCATGTAAAAGTCACAATATTTTAGTTCAGTTGTTACAGGTACAACACAGACTATGTGGGACCGGATGGTCCGGCATCTTTTTTAATCTGGACGCGTCAAGATTGAATTAGGCTGCGGCGAGGGGAGTCAGGATGCTGCTGATACCACCGATAATTCAGCACAGTGCCAGATTATCTGTGTTGTACCTGTATTAGCTGTGAAATATAAAAGAACAAACAGAATAATGGAAAACCGGTCTGAACAAAACACTTGATTGCAAGGAGGTCATATGAGAGCATGGGGATAAGGGGCATGGTGGGAATCTCTATTGTAGCAACTGGTGCCAAATGGTAAGTGGTGCTTACAATGGGTGTCATGTAGATGTTGAACATGGGGTGCTGGCCCGGAACCCCACAAACTAATTGGCCTATTAGCAAGCTCCATAACGGGCACAGAAAACTGCTGAGGAGTCCTTAGAGCCTTAACAACTAGGTTCCATGTGATCGCATCCTCAAAGGACTCGCGCATTGTAGCCGGGGCCTGGCCTATCAATTATTTGCCCAAAATAGGTACAGTATGTCTCCACAGTGGTAAGCGAACAGTACAGGAAAGCGTGCCAGAGCTGTAGCAGAGCATTCTGGGGGATGGATTTAGGAGTAGGTCAACACTATTAGAGGTGGGAAATCGCTTATATAAGAAATGAAATAAACAGACGTATATAGTTTTTCTTCAATTTAGATTTTGTCTACTGTTATTTGCTGATTTTCAATTAGAAATATTAATACCAATTGGAAGCCTGCTAAAAAAGGGCTTAATAAAACATTTCATATACTAAACACAAACCTCCGATCTGCCTACTGTATTTTACAGTTTCGGAGTTGGCTAAGTTGCTGGGGGATGTGTACAGGATGCACCTAATTGGATGTTATCACTCTCAGAACTCTTACATGTGAGATGAGTTACTTCGTATGCATCGATTTATTACACGAATTCATAGACATGTCTTCTGTTATGACTTGCAGTAAGCATACTTTGCTTCTTTCCGGAAAGTGATGGAACGTTTGTGATTCTGAGATGGGAATCCCTGAATCACGTGACTCATCCCTGCAGAATGAATTAATTTGTTTTATTCTTAGCTGCTTAGAAACCTATTTTCAAATGCAATACAGAGCGTTACTGACACTGGATATATTTTTTTCTTTAATGTCAACACAAATTTTATTTTCATTGGCTGTGTTACCCCCAAAAGCTGTTACGCCATGTGGCAAGGTTCATGGATAGTACAGCACTTACAGTGACAATTGCTGGGTGTATTGTTGGCGCACAGAGCCACCGTAACAAAGTACTGACATTACACATTGGAAACTGTCACAGCAAAGTGTAATGGGAGATAAGGAAAGCACGAGTAGGATGTTAGGCGGAGAAATAGTAACCAAAACACGTTTACTGCAGAGAAATGTGCCATTAAAAATGTGCAGTGTTTCCAAAGAGAATGGGTCGCTTATGGTAATCCCCAATTTATACTATAAACAGAGTGACACCAATCATTCTATACGCAGGTTACATTAGGAAGGCCATGTCTGCAGCGGTATGTACTGCCACACTGAAGTAATTCAAAGATTCTGAATTTATTTCTCTATCATTATTTGGTAAATAAAATGGGAAATTGCTAAACATTTATAGGTTAATTAAATAAACTGTTACAGACTTGTTGAAGGAAAGCATTGAGAACCCCTAATGTGATGAAGGCAGTGTTTTAGCATTTTGTAGATGTATAATAGAAAGTGTTTGTATGTTACCAGAAGGATTGATGTATGTTTAGCAGATGGTGGTGAATTGGATTACAGATGCAGCAATACCATGGAGTATATTCAATTGATGTCTGATCCTTTCGGATCCGAAAGGATCCGACATCTGAGTATTCAGTGAATGGCCAAATCCAACAGGTTTTGGCCGCTCACGAAAATGCTGACCGACTTTTATTAAAGTCTTATTGACATTGTCTGAAACTGTGCCAAAACCTGTCAGATTTGGCGCTTCGCTTCCGACAAAACACGTGGATCCGCGGCTATTCCGCCGATCCATGTGTTTTCCAACAAGTCGGAAAATCTGAGGGGGCATTGAATAGGTCGGGACCCCTTCCGACCTAAAAAAGTCGGACACTGCCGTCTTTCCGACAAGACGGAATTTTTCGACAAGAATTGAATACACCCCCATGACTCTGTTCAATATAAAGTATTGAACTCCTTGCGGGCATATTAAAATAAACTCTAGTAATTTAATATTTCCGAGACCATATAGTCTTATCTTGCCCCTGCTTGATTATGTTAGAAAGGTACTTTTATTTATTTTTTTGCATTGCTGGCATTGTAAAGAGAAACATTGTATGTAACATTTGGCTTCTTTATAGACTAATATCATGTATACCAGTGTTTCTTTTTAGCGAGTGGAAGGAGGAGACGTAAGGGTCACCCTAACATGCCCTGGTCGCATGCAACTTCTTCTGGTAGGCCGTGCTGCTCGGCCAACTGGTTGATGCAGCATGCTGCGCCATGCATATTAGTGTACTGGCACTCTGGCATGGTCTTTCTGATGTGTAGCCGGCATAACCCTAAAATGGTCTATCGACATTCTCAACGTCCACATCTATCCATGCTGTATTCTGAATGTCTAAATTATGACTGCATACCCCCATGTTGGCCTGTTCTTATTCCAGACCAGGTGACCTAGGTAGAAGTAATTCTGATCATCTTGTGGTAAAATATCGTATACAGTGAGTGGTTAACGGAATTAGATGGTATTAACACATTCTAGATAAAATGCGAAGACTTGAAAACTTCCATGAACCATAAAACCACACCATAAAAAATACTTGCGCACTGTTTAGTACTATATCTACTTCCATGTTAAAATATTGCAAAAAAAAAAATCTGGGTGATATGACTCAAATGAAAACACTTCTCCATACCAGCACATTAAACCCCAAACATAAAACGTTAAGTATCTTATGTTCTGTTCCAGATATCCACTTTATCTAGCTATTATTGTTTTTGTCTTTTAATTATATAGAGCCCACGCAGACTTTGGTTATAATAGCTTTAATATTTGAAAGACTGAAGTACGAATCCTAGAAGTAGGACAGAGATCCCTTTCATATCTAACTCCGAAAATACCTTTTGGGTTTGGTTTTTCTAAAAAAAAAAAAATGTTTCAGTATCTTGAAGTTTGTTAAATCTTGGAAGTGAAAATATATACTGTGTGTAACTCTGGCCCAGATTTTTCAAGCCTTGGAGAGTAATTAAATGCAGGGTGATAAAGTATCAGCCAGTCAGCTCCTAGCTGTCATGTGACAGGAGCCTGATTGGTTGGTACTTTAACACACTGCAATTTGTCACTGTCCAAGGCTTGATAAAGCTGTTCCTCATATACAAATGATTGCAAGTTGTATGTTCCCAAACATCTTTAATTTGTATGGTTGCTCCTCTCAAAATAAAGTGCATTTCTTGTGACCAGCATTAGGAGTGTCCCCACTCACTTAACAGACTGATTTAATAACCCTTTATGGTTTTGACAGCTGCAGGTATTTGAATTTGTGATACTACTATATTATCTGGTTCAGAGCATGTGGTTAAATGCATATGATGTTTTGTTTATTGTTGGTACTTTACACAGCACTACAGTTTGTGAATTTTCCTTTGCAAGAAAAGAAACTGGAATATTGCTTTACATTTTAATATTTTTTTCTGCACATTTAGTATTATAATGTATATTGAGTTTTGTATTGATTGTATAATTTGAAAGCTGTGTTCATGTATGTATTAGACACTCATTGAATTTTAAAACAATTTAAAAAAACATGCATCTGCGGACTTCATATAGTATTGTGTATGGTGTTATGATTTTGTACAACTTGTGTATGTGTTACAGCTCCGAGTAACACTGTATATTCAAATACCAACTCGCATAATTTCTACAAATGGAGCTAAATGTGCCAAAACTAAAATACCATTGTTGTGGTGAGGAGTTTCTTTAAACATAAAAAACTGGTGTACGTCCGTGTCTGATTTTCTTAGTGACTACCTACCTTATTTTAAGGAGAAGATCATGCAGTTCATATTCTTGTGTAAATGTAATTTAAGTCTTCCTTGTTTTAAGTTAGGTACACACCTATACAATCACACTTTCAATGTGATGGTGCTATTGACCATTCTCCCGTTTAGAAGCCCTGATCACAGTGCCGATATGTGCATGCACACATCTACAATTATACGTGTGATATTCGATCCTGCACTTCAGAGATATCACAAGACAACGATCGTACCAGTGTGCACACTAGCCTGATCTCTGGGTGTAGTAAGGTATGCCGGTGGCCGGGCTCCTGGCGACCAGCATACCGGCGCCGGGAGCCCGACCGCCGGCATATCGACAGCGTGGTGAGCGCAAATGAGCCCCTTGCGGGCTCGCCACGCTGCGGGCATGCGTGCCACGCTATTTATTCTCCCTCCACGAGGGAGAAAATCTGTCGGTATGCCGGCTGTCGGGATCCCGGCGCCGGTATACTGTGCGCCAGGATCCCGACAGTCGGCAACCTGAAGACCTCCCCTGATCTCTGGCTGCCCTCACAGCGGTTGTACCTATATTTGCATAATGGGCGGGGAGTAGGCGTGATTACGAGACTAAAACAAGCCTACCAGAATGACATCCTCATTTGTTTCTTTCTGAGCTAGCTAGCTAGGTTTAAACAGAACGTTCATTTCTCTTATGTCCTAGTGGAAACTGGGGTCTTGTACTTTAGTACCATGGGGGATATAGATCGGGTCCACTAGAGCCTGGCACTTTAAAACATTTAGTGTGTGTATGTGTGTGCTGGCTCCTCCCCTCTATGCCCCTCCTACCAGACTCTGTTTAGAAAAATGTGCCCAAGGTTCCGGGTGCACTTCTCTGGAGCTCCAGAGATTTTTCTTTTTAAATTTAATTTAGTTTATTATTTTCAGGTAGCTCTGCTTGGCAAACAGACCACCTGCTTCGTGGGACTTAGAGGGGGGACCGAACCAACCTCCTGAGGGTTAATGATTCGTAATCCCAGCTGACAGGACACAGCTCCTGAGGTGCTGCTCACTCATGGTCAGTATGTGTGCCCACACCAGCAGCTAGTCGCCACCCTCTAACAGATGCCAAAGACCCAGGTGCAGTGAGTGTTACACCAGGGTTAGCGGGACCCTGGTGCAGTTTGGCGGCATTTAACGCGGAGGTCATGGGCCCAGAGCTGCAGTGCCCACTGCGGACAAAATGTCTCAGGGCTGTTGCCCCGCAGTGCTCACTGTCTTTAAGGCTTTGTGAGGACTGTTTAATGCATTTCTCATGTTTCTCTTACGTCCTAGAGGATGCTGGGGTCCACATTAGTACCATGGGGTATAGACTGGTCCCTTGGGTGCCATGGGCACTTTAAGAGTTTAATAGTGTGGGCTGGCTCCTCCCTCTATGCCCCTCCTACCAGACTCAGTTTAGAAACTGTGCCCAAGGAGACGGACATACTTCGAGAGAAGGAAATACACAGATAGTGAAAAAAAGTGGGATAAACCCCCCCCCCCCCCCATAGTAGACGCTTCTTTATCTAGACTGTCTTTAAAAAGGTGGTTTTACCTGTCCCTGAGTCTACTGCTTTGAAAGAACCAGCAGACCGCAAGATTGAGACTGCGCTCAAATCCATATACACTGCTTCAGGCGTGGCGTTAAGGCCCACTATTGCCTGTGCATGGATTTCTAAAGCCATAGTAAAGTGGTCAGGCACATTACTTGAGGAATTAGATTCTCCGGATAGAAGTGACATTGAAATGTTTTTACGTCACATACAGGATTCTGCGGGTTTCAGGTCTTCCATGGCTGTCTCGGCACGCAGGGGACTCTGGCTGCGCCAATGGTCTGCAGACGCGAATCCAAGAGAAGTGTGGAGAACCTACCCTTCACAGGTCAGGCTCTATTTGGGGAAGCATTGGATGCGCGGATCTCCACGGCAACCGCGGGTAAGTCAACCTTTCTTCCCTCAGCCACTCAGACATCGCAAGAAAATTTTTTCTACATCTACAATGCGTACCGCAAAGGTTAAGAAGTCCAAGCCCCCTTCCGCTTTCTTCAGAGGTGGTCGGTGAAAATCCATAAAACCTGCACCTGCAGGTTCCCAGGAACAGAAGCCTGACTCTGTTTCCTCAAAATCCTCAGCATGACGGTGGACCTCCCAGCCTGGAGAGCGGGCAGGTGGGTGTGAGACTCAGACTTTTCAGTCACGTCTGGATATCATCCGGCCTGGATCCCTGGGTATAGGATATTGTGTTCCAGGGCTACAGACTGGAGTTTCAAGAGCTCCCACCTCAAAGATTCTTCAAATCAGGCTTACCAGCTTTGCTGACAGAAAGGGCTATCCTACAGGAAACCATTCAAAAATTAGAAAAGGCAAATGTCATTGTTCCAGTTCCACCTCATCTGGAAAGCAGGGGTTACTATTCAAACCTATTTGTGGTACCGAAACCGGATGGTTCGGTCAGACCAATTTTGAACCTGAAGTCGTTGAATTCCCTCAAATAAGGGTTTAAGTTCAAAATGGAGTCTCTGAGAGCGGTGATCTCAGGTCTGGAGGAGGGGTAATTTCTGTATATCAAGGATGCGTACCTCCACATTCCGATTTGGCCGCCACACCAGGCTTATCTCAGATTTGGACTGTCACTATCAGTTCCAGGAGCTGCCATTCGGCCTCTCCACGGCACCGAGGGTGTTCACCAAGGTGATGGAGGAGATGATGGTAGTCCTCCGCAGACGGGGAGTGAACATAATTTCATATCTGGACGATCTTCTGATAAAGGCATCGTCCAGGGAGAGGTTGTTTCAGTCCATTGCTCTCACGACTCGACTGCTCAGGGTTCATGGATGGATCCTGAATCTTCCAAAGTCACATTTGGAGCCGACAAGGAGATTGTCTTTCCTGGGGATGGTCCTCGACATGGCAGTGCAGGGGGTGTTTCTACCGGTGGAGAAGGCGTTGGTGATACAAACAATTGTCCGGGATGTCTTGAAGCCTGCCCGGGTATCAGTTCATCAGTGCATTCGCCTTCTGGGGATCTCACCTGCACATGCACCAAAGAATTTGTCTGTCACTGAAAGCCAGGATTTCACTCCTATGGTGGCTACAAATGCTTCAACTTCTCGAGGGCCGCAGGTTCGGGATTCAGAACTGGATCCTTCTAACCACGGATGCAAGTCTCAGAGGTTGGGGCGCTGTCGCCTATGGGTAAACCTTCCAAGGAAGGTGGTCAAGTCTGGAATCCATTCTTCCGATTAAACATTCTGGAACTAAGCCGTGTACAACGGTCTTCTACAAACAGCACATCTTCTGCAAGATCAGGCCATTCAGGTGCAGTCGGACAGAGTAACGACGGTGGCCTACATAAACCGACAGGGCGGAACGAAGAGCAGGACTGCAATGTCGGAGGTAACAAGAATCCTCTTTTGGGCAGCGAGCCACGCAGTGACGCTGTCCGCAATCTTCATTCCGGGAGTGGACAACTGTGAAGCGGACTTTCTCAGCAGACACGTTCTCCATCCGGGAGAGTGGGGCCTCCATCCGGAGGTGTTCAGAGGTGACAAATCTTTGGGGTGTACCTCAAATAGACATGATGGCCTCCCTCCTTAACAAGAACCTTCGGGAGTACTGTTCCAGGTCGTGAGACCCACAGGCAGTGACGTTGGACACCCAGGTAACTCCGTGGGTGTTCAAGTCAGTGTACGAGTTCCCTCCACTTCCACTCATCCCAAGAATTCTAAAACTCGTAAAGAAAACAAGAGTTCAGGCGATTCTCATTGCTCCGGACTGGCCAAGAAGAGCTTGGTACGCAGATCTTCTGGAGTTACTGCTGGAAGATCCGAGTCCTCTTCCTCTTCTAGAGGACCTTCTGCAACAAGGGCCGTTCGCTTATCAAGACTTACCACAGCTACGTTTGACGGCATGGAGGTTGAACGCCAGATCTTAGCTTGGAAAGGTATTCCGGTCCAGGTTATTCTTACCCTGATACAGGCTAGGAAAGGAGTAATGTCAGCACATTACCATCGCATTTGGAAAAAGTATCTGTCTTGGTGTGAATCCAAGAACTTTCCTGCAGCGGAGTTTCAACTTAAACGGTTTCTACTCTTCCTGCAAGCAGGTGTGAATGTGGGCCTGCGTTTGGGATCCATAAAGGTCCAAATTTTGGCTTTATCCATTTTTTTCCAGAAACAATTGGCTGCCCTCCCTGAGGTTCAGACTTTCTTGAAAGGGGTTCTGCACATCCAACCACCCTTTGTGCCTCCTACGGCGCCCTGGGATCTTAACGTGGTGTTGCAGTTCCGGCAATCGTATTGGTTCGAGCCTTTACAGGAGGTTGAGGTTAAGTTTATCACTTGGAAGGTTGTCACACTGTTTGCATTAGCATCTGCTAGACGTGTGTCGGAATTAGGGGCTTTGTCCTGTAAAAGCCCCTACTTAATTTTCCATGAGGATAGAGCTGAGCTCAGGACACGTCAGCAGTTTCTTCCAAAGGTTGTGTTGGCTTTTCATATCAACCAACCTATTGTGGTGCCAATGGCTACTGACTCCTCATTTCCCTCTAAGCCTTTGGATGTTGTGAGAGCTTTGAAGATCTATGTGAAGAGGACTGCTCATCACAGAAAGTCGGACGCTCTGTTTGTCCTTTTATGATCCCAACAAGGTTGGGTGACCTGCTTCTAAGCAGACGATTTCTCGCTGGATCAGGTTCACTATCCAGCATGCGTATTCTACGGCAGGATTGCAGTGTCCAAAATCTGTTAAGGCCCACTCTACTCGTAAGGTGGGTTCTTCTTGGGCGGCTTCCCGGGGTGTCTCGGCTTTACAACTTTGCCGAGCTTCTACTTGGTCAGGGTCGAACACATTTGCTAAGTTTTACAAGTTCGATACTTTGGCCTCTGAGGACCTAAAGTTTGGTCAATCAGTTTTGCAGGAGACTCCGCTCTCACCCTCCTGTACTGGGAGCTTTGGTACATCCCCATGGTACTAATGTGGACCCCAGCATCCTCTAGGACGTAAGAGAAAATAGGATTTAAATTACCTACCGGTAAATCCTTTTCTCATAGTCAGAAGAGAATGCTGGGCGCCCGCCCAGCGCTTCTTTTTCCTGCAGTAGTTCCTTGGTTCAGTACTGCCTTGTTACTTGGTTAAGTACTGCATTATTTCTTGGTTAAGTACTGTTGTTCAGCTGTTGCTGACTTGTTCAGGCTGGTTAGCTTGGTTTGCCTTGTTGCGTGTGAGCTGATCTGAATCTCTCCACTATCTGTGTATTTCCTTCTCTTGAAGTATGTCAATCTCCTCGGGCACAGTTTCTAAACAGAGTCTGGTACGAGGGGCATAGAGGGAGGAGGCAGCCCACACTATTAAACTCTTAAAGTGCCCATGGCTCCTAAGGGACCCATCTATACCCCATGGTAATAATGTGGACCCCAGCATCCTCTACGGTCTACAAGAAAAGGATTTACGGGTAGGTCATTAAAATCCTATTTTTTGTTACTAGTGTGGCCAGTGTAATCTTTGTGAGGGGCCGTGCGCCATGGCAAGGGGCGGGGCTTCTTGGCGCGGGACCAGTGGCGGGAAGGTGCCATTTCCTGCTGCTACAGATCATCAAGGACGCATGCACGCTGCTCCTCCAGGACCCACCCTGTTACAGACTGTTAAAACTAGTACCAAGGGGGGAAAATGCCAGCGGTAGCGCCGCTGCACTTATATCACCTACACTTATTTCAACATATTGTGCTGCTGGGTGCGCTCCTCCGTGTCACTCCAGGGGCTCTCTAGGGTCTCTGTGGGGTGTTGGTCAAGGGGCTTCGCTGTAGTTTTTCTGTATTAATGTCTGTGGACATGATTATGTGTGCTGCTTGTAATTCTACCCCATCTTCAGCAGGGTCATTCACGTGTGAGCAATGTTCCTTATCTTCTCAGGGGCCCAGCTCACAGGCACCTGACTGGTTAGATAGCTTTAAGAGCATGATTGAAAATGTAAATTCTGGATTAGCTGCAGCTAAAAGAGAGAGACAGGTGTTAAAACATTCCATTGATTGTGTGGCTAATGCAGTAATTTCCAAGAAGGCTTCGCAGACCCTTCTAGTGGCTTCACATGAACGCTCACTGCCACAGGTTTTCCAGTCTGATTCTGATTAGCCAGATGTGGATAATGATGATATGGATGAGGACAGCTCTCTGTCCCCTGGGGTGGAAGCTCTCATTTTTGCTGTAAGAGAGGTCCCCCACATAGCGGATCAGGAGGCGTAACCAGATGAGGAGTTATACTTTAATGTTAGACCCAAGAGTTCAGCAACTATTCCAGTGTCTAAAGAGTACAACTCCCTGGCCAGGGAGGCTTGATTAAATTCTGAATTTTTTTTTAAATTTCCTCAGAGGTTTTTATCTACCTTTCCCCTTCCAGCTGAGGATAGGAAGGTCTGGGAAACCCCCCCCCCCCCTGTCAGCTGATACATCTGTATCCAGACCGTCTAAGAAATTGGTACTGCCTGTTCCTGGGGCTATATCCCTGAAGGAGCCAGCGCACCGTAAAATTGAGACAACGCTCAAGGCAATTTATACGACAGCAGGCGCAATAGTTTGCGGGTGGATATCCAGGGCTGTGGTAAAGTGGTCTGATGATCTTATTGATGGTTTAGACTCTCTACCACGGGATGAGGTCATTATTCTGCTGCAACATATACAGGATGCTGCAACTTTTATGAGCGAGGCTATTAAAGAGTTGTGTAAGAGAAATGGTCGCACTACTGCTATGTCTGTCTCAGCACGCAGAGCTCTGTGGTTACTTCAATGGGCGGTGGATGCAGATTCCAAAAAGGGTGTAGAAAATCTTCCCTTTACAGGTGATGCCTTGTTTGGAGATGAATTAAATAAGTGGATCTCCCAAGCAATGGCGGGTAAGTCTACCTATCTGCCGTCGGTTGCGCCACCTGCTAGACGTTCTTACTCCAGACCCTCCTTGCAATCCTTTCGTGTGGCAAGGTTTAGAGTCAGGGGCTGACCACTTCCAGAGGATCTCGTGGTAAGTACCGTAAACCTGCACCTGCTGTCTCCCTGGACCAGACCACCGGATCCGCTGACGTTATGCCTTCCGTGTGATGGTTGGCCCCAGCGACAAGGCGTCTTTCAGGTAGGTGTTTTCAACACTTCACCCACATGTGGGCTGAGTCCTGCCGGGATCCTTGGTTGAGGGACCTCTCTTCCCACGGATACCGGTTGGAATTTCAAGCACTCCCTCCTCACAGGTTTTTCAAGTCAGGCTTACCAGCTTTACCCGCAGCAAACGTTACCTTGCAATAAGCTATTCAAAAACTTTTGCAGACAGGGGTGGTAGTTGCAGTCCCTCCTCCATTACGCAACAGGGTTTTTAACCAGTCTTTGTCGTTCCCAAACCATACTGTTCAGTGCACCCCATCTTGAACCTGAAGTCTCTAAATCCGTATTTGCGGGTGTTCAAATTCAAGATGGAGTCCCTGCGGACGGTGGTGTCCACTCTGGAGAAGAGGGAGTTCCTGGTGTCTCTGGATGTCACGATGCTTACCTACACATTCCCATGTGGCCCCCTAATCAGGCTTACCTCAGGTTCACCATCTTGGATGACCATTTCCAGTTTCATTCTTTGGCCTGTCCACAGCTCTGAGGGTCTTCACCAAGGTCATGACAAAGATGATGCTGCAACTGCGCATGATGGGAGTCAACATAATCTCCTACTTGTATGATCTCCTGATAAAGGCTGTGTCCAGGGAGCGTCTACTGCACAGCATCGATCTGACAACTCGCCTACTCACAGATCATGGGTGGATCCTAACTTTTCAGAAATTTCACCTGGAACCGACCCAGCGTCTTCAGTTCCTGGGAATGATACTGGATACGGTATCTCAAAAGGTGTTTCTCCCGATGGACAGGGCCTTGACTATCCAGGCTATGGTCCGCTCGGTGCTCAGTCCTCGCAGGGTCTCCATACATCTTTGCATCCAATTACTGGGCAAGATGGTGGCTGCTTATGAGGCAATCCAATACGGCAGGTTTCATGCCCAGCCATTTCAACTGGCTCTACTAGACAAATGGTTGTGTTCTCACCTTCATATGGATCAGGAAGTGACCCAGTCTCTGAAAGGCTGGATTTTTCTATTATGGTGGCTTCAAATTCCTCACCTGGTAGAGGGCAGAAGTTTCAATATCCACTCGTGGATTCTACGGACAACGGATGCCAGCCTCCGGTTGGGGAGCGGTGACCCAAGGGGTCCAGTTCCAAGGGTTATGGTCAGTTCAGGAATCGGCTTTACCGATAAACATCCTGGAACTCAGGGCAATTTACAATGGTCTTCTACAAGCCTCTTATCTCCTGAAGGATCAGGCGATCCAGGTTCAATCGGACAACGCCACAGCGGTGGCGTACGTAAACCGACAAGGTGGAACAAGAAGCAGAGCGGCGATGCGAGAGGTGTCAAAAATCCTCCTCTAGGCGTAGGCCAACACAAGGGCCATCTCAGCCATATTCATTCCAGGAGTGGACAACTGGGAAGCAGACTTCCTCAGCAGGCATGACCTCCATCCAGGGTAATGGGGCCTACATCCCCAGGTGTTTCAACAGTTAATTTGCCGGTGGGGCTGTCCGCAGATAGATCTGATGGCTTCTCGTCTCAACAAGAAGCTATGCCGTTACTGTTCCAGAACGAGGGATCCACAGGCTGTAGCAGTGGACGCGCTGAAGACACTGTGGACGTACCAGTTTGTGTACCTGTTCCCTCCTCTACCGCAGATCCCAAGGGTGCTAAAAAGGGTAATGAGGAAAAGCGCTCAGGCAATTCTAATTGCCCCGAATTGACCTTGACGGGCGTGCTACTTGGACCTCCTGGCCATGTCTCTGGAGGATCCCTGGCCTCTGCCACTCCAAGACAATCTTTTTCAGCAAGGTCAGTTTGTCTATCCAGACTTACAGCGGCTATGTTTGACGGCTTTCAAGTTGAGAGGGAGATTCTAGCGAGAAGGGGTCTTCGCGCCCGGGTAATTTCCACCATGGTCCAGGCCAGGAAGGTGGTTACGTCAAAACATTATCATCGTATCTGGAAAATGGATGTTTCCCGGTGTGAAAGTAGAAAGGTTTCTCCCGTGGAATTTAGAATTGGTGGTTGGTTCTACTTTTCCTGCAAGCGAGAGTGGATATGGGCCTCTGTTTAGGCTCCATCAAAGTCCAGATTTCGGCGCTGTCTATTTTCTTCCAGAAACAACTTGCCATGTTACCAGAAGTAGACTTTCTTGAAGGGTGTTCTTCATATGCAAACGCCCTTTGTAAGTCCCACGGCTCCGTGGGACCTACAATGTGGTTCTGTTCTTTCTCCAATCGGATTGGTTTGAACCCTTACATTGGGTGGAGTTGAAATTTTTCACCTGGGAGACGGTAATGTTATTGGCGTCTGCCAGGCGTAATCTGAATTAGGGGCCTTATCCTGTAAGAGCCCTTGTTTGATTTTTCATGAAGACAGGGTGAAACTTAGGACTAGTTTTTGCTTAAGGTTGTGTCAGCTTTTCATGTGAATCAGCCTATTGTGGTTCTGGTGTTATCTGATGTTTCAGTTGGTCCTGAGTCCTTGGATGTGGTCAGAGCTCTGAAGATTTATGTCAAAAGGACGGCCCGTCATTGGAAATCTGACTCTGTTTGTCCTTTATGATGCCTCCAAGATTGGTCGGCCAGCTTCCAAGCAATTTATTGCTCGTTGGCTCAGGTTGACCATTCAACAGGCCTATACTTCGGCAGCACTGCCCTTACCGAAGTCTGTTCAGGCCCACTCGACAAGGTCGGTTGGGTCTTCCTGGGCGGCTGCCCGGGGTGTATCGGCCCTACAGTTGTTGAGCTGCAACTTGGTCTGGTTCAAACATGTTTTTTAAATTCTGTCGGTTCGATACCTTGGCCAAGGATGACCTTCAGTTTGGTCAGGCGGGTTTACAGGGGTCTAAGCACTCTCCCACCCGTTACAAGACCCCAGTATCCACTAGGACATAAGAGAAAATAGGAATTTAATACCTACTGGTAATTTCTTTTCTCCTAGTCCGTAGTGGATGCTGGGCGCCCGCCTCAGTGCTTCGTTCCTGCTTACCTGTGTAAGTATTTGGTTGGACCGATGTTGCGGTCCCATTATGTTTTTGGGATAGCCGTGCTATCTGGGTTAGGTTGGTGTTGCTATGCTCTGTTCTGGTTTGCGCCTTCCTTTCGTTCATGGTTGTGTGTTGGCTTGTTGCCTCACCGCTGTTATATTGTTCTTCTCTCATATTATGTCCATCTCCTCGGGCACAGTTTTCCTAGTCTGAGTCTGGTAGGAGGGGGGCATAGAGGGGAGGAGCCAGCACACACATACACACACTAAAGGTTTTAAAGTGCCAGGCTCCAGTGGACCCGATCTATACCCCCCATGGTACTAAAGTACAAGACCCCAGTATCCACTACGGACTAGGAGAAAATGAATTGCTGGTAGGTATTAAATTCATATTTTTTGTCCTTCACCAGCATGAGTGTGATTTTGAGAAAACGGAAGGCTCGAGCTTGTATTTTTGCTGCTATGGCAGTAACAATTCAAGCTATCAGGCGCAGAAAGAGAAGCTGTAATCGGAGTTGTTAGACCAAAGATTGGCTGCAGAGGCGAGACACCGCCCACATGGCTCTGATTCAAGAAATACACGTGAACAACCCTGCTAACTTCTGGAATTCCTTACGTATGGATGACTCATCATTCCAGGAGCTCCTCCTGCTGGTAACCCCGCCACCTCTATGAAGATGCCCATTTCACCCGAGCAGAGACTGGTGGTTACACTACAGGGGAGGGGGTCACAGGTACAATTCTTTTTATGCACCTGTTTCTTCAAAGTGCAAATCTCTTGGCCTACAGCCATGTACTGTTTGCTGTCGGGCATGTGGGACCGTGAAAACGTGATACTCTGAGTACTGTGTTTGCAACTTTGTAAACAACAAAAAATTGTGTATTCGTTAATACAAATAAAAACATTATTTGGACAAAATTGTTTTTTATACAGATAAATAGACTGCAAATTATATCAAGGTGATGTTGGGCTGCAACATGCCATAAAGCCATGATGTATATGGAGCATACAGTACATGGTGGTGAATGTGCATTATACATCCCAGCTAATTGTGGAACTACATACACCAGCAAGCTCTTCCTTGCAGTAAAGGTGGTGGGTAAAGTTTCTTAAGGTAAAGGATGTATGCTTGTGTACAAAATCAATTGTTACTACACATCCCAGCTACTTGTGGAACTACACACACCAGCAAGCCCAGCTTTGCTGTATAGGTGTGGAGGTAAAGATAAAAAGATGTATGCAGCATATGCAGGCCAAATGAAAAAGGCGAATGTTTACCTGAACTGCACAGAAGATGTATTCCTCAGATTCGAACGGTTTTCTTATAACAAAACAGGACTGAACGTGTGTACACAACCTTCGGGTATCGGAAGAAGTGCTCAATGGAAAGACCAGTCCGACGATTGCATAGGTGTGTACACAGCTTTCCACTATTCACATTAAATGGTTTGTTCAGTTTTGGACAACTACTGCTATTTATCTGCCCCCTCCCCCTGTATTCCTCCAGTGGGGCGCATATTGTAAAATTGGTAATGGCTTATGTCTAACGGACTACAGTGCATGTCTACAGTGCTTGGAATGTGAGTTTCTCACCAAGGTGAATGTATGGCTCTCTTGTTATCCGTGAACACAGTTGTACCATTTGGTTGAAAGAGTACATTGGGGATTAAAGGGGACATTTACTAAGCAGTGTTAAGAGCAGAGAAGTGAGCCAGTGGAGAAGTTGCACCATGGCAACCAATCAACACTGAAGTAACATATAATTTGTATACTATAAAATGATACAGAGCTGCTGATTGGTTGATGGGGCAATTTCTCCACTGGCTCACTTCTCCACTCTTATCACTGCTTAGTAAATGTCCCCCTAAATATCAGTTGTATATATACTAGCTGTTCTACCCATTCTTCGCACGGGAGTTTCTGATTTTCACAGTTGTAAATATAAATGAATGTTAAAAATATGGTAAGTATATAGTGATGTAAGTTTGAGATGTCTTCATGTAAGTAAATATTAATCCATGGTTCTTGGCGTTACCCAAGGAGCGCCCATAGCAGATACGGTAAAAAGTTACATTTTTGTAGTTTATTAAATTTCTCTGACGTCCTAAGTGGATGCTGGGGACTCCGTCAGGACCATGGGGATTAGCGGCTCCGCAGGAGACAGGGCACAAAACTAAAGCTTTAGGATCAGGTGGTGTGTACTGGCTCCTCCCCCTATGACCCTCCTCCAAGCCTCAGTTAGGTTTTTGTGCCCGTCCGAGCAGGGTGCAATCTAGGTGGCTCTCTTAAGGAGCTGCTTAGAAAAAGTTTTTAGGTTTCTTATTTTCAGTGAGTCCTGCTGGCAACAGGCTCACTGCATCGAGGGACTTAGGGGAGAGAATTTCAACTCACCTGCGTGCAGGATGGATTGGCTTCTTAGGCTACTGGACACCATTAGCTCCAGAGGGAGTCGGAACACAGGTCTCACCCTGGGGTTCGTCCCGGAGCCGCGCCGCCGACCCCCCTTGCAGATGCTGAAGATTGAAGGTCCAGAAACCGGCGGCAGAAGGCTTTTCAGTCTTCATGAAGGTAGCGCACAGCACTGCAGCTGTGCGCCATTGTTGTCACACACTTCACACCAACGGTCACGGAGGGTGCAGGGCGTTGCTGGGGGCGCCCTGGGCAGCAATGTATAATACCTTATTCTGGCTAAAAATACATCACATATAGCCCCTGGAGGCTATATGGATGTATTTAACCCCTGCCAGGTCTCAGAAAAACGGGAGAAGAAGCCCGCCGAAAAGGGGGCGGGGCCTATTCTCCTCAGCACACAGCGCCATTTTCCCTCACAGAAATGCTGGTGGGAAGGCTCCCAGGCTCTCCCCTGCACTGCACTACAGAAACAGGGTTAAAACAGAGAGGGGGGGCACTTATTTGGCGATATGTATATATATATTAAAATGCTATAAGGGAAAAACACTTATATAAAGGTTGTCCCTGTATAATATAGCGTTTTTGGTGTGTGCTGGCAAACTCTCCCTCTGTCTCCCCAAAGGGCTAGTGGGGTCCTGTCCTCTATCAGAGCATTCCCTGTGTGTGTGCTGTGTGTCGGTACTTGTGTGTCGACATGTATGAGGACGATGTTGGTGAGGAGGCGGAGCAATTGCCGGTAATGGTGATGTCACTCTCTAGGGAGTCGACACCGGAATGGATAGCTTATTTAAGGAATTACGTGATAATGTCAACACGCTGCAAGGTCGGTTGACGACATGAGACGGCCGGCAAACCAATTAGTACCTGTCCAGGCGTCTAAAACACCGTCAGGGGCGTTAAAACGTCCTTTTTACCTCAGTCGGTCGACACAGACACGGACACTGACTCCAGTGTCGACGGTGAAGAAACAAACGTATTTTCCTTTAGGGCCACACGTTACTTGTTAAGGGCAATGAAGGAGATGTTACATATTTCTGATACTACAAGTACCACAAAAAAGGGTATTATGTGGAGTGTGAAAAAACTACATGTGGTTTTTCCTGAATCAGATAAATTAAATGAAGTGTGTGATGATGCGTGGGTTTCCCCCGATAGAAAATTATTGGCGGTATACCCTTTCCCGCCAGAAGTTATGGCGCGTTGGGAAACACACCTTAGGGTGGATAAGGCGCTCACACGCTTATAAAAACAAGTGGCGTTACCGTCTCCAGATACGGACGCCCTCAAGGAGCCAACTGATAGGAGGTTGGAAAATATCCTAAAAAGTATATACACACATACTGGTGTTATACTGCGACCAGCGATCGCCTCAGCCTGGATGGGCAGCGCTGGGGTGGCTTGGTCGGATTCCCTGACTGGAAATATTGATACCCTTGACAGGGACAGTATTTTATTGACTATAGAGCATTTAAAAGATGCATTTCTATATATGCGAAACTCTGGCATCAAGAGTAAGTGCGATGTCCATATCTGCCAGACGATGTTTATGGACACGACAGTGGTCAGGTGATGCAGATTCCAAACGGCACATGGAAGTATTGCCGTATAAAGGGGAGGAGTTATTTGGGGTCGGTCCATCGGACCTGGTGGCCACGGCAACAGCTAGAAAATCCACCTTTTTTACCCCAAGTCACATCTCAGCAGAAAAAGACATAGTCTTTTCAGCCTCAGTCCTTTCGTCCCCATAATATCTGCCCAGGGATAGAGGTAAGGGAAGAAGACTGCAGCAGGCAGCCCATTCCCAGGAACAGAAGCCTTCCACCGCTTCTGCCAAGTCCTCAGCATGACGCTGGGGCCGTAAAAACAGGTGCGGTGGGGGGTCGTCTCAAGAGTTTCAGCACGCAGTGGGCTCACTCGCAAGTGGACCCCTGGATCCTACAAGTAGTATCCCAGGGGTACAGATTGGAAATTCGAGACGTCTCCCCCTCGCAGGTTCCTGAAGTTTGCTTTACCAACGTCTACCTCCGACAGGGAGGCAGTATTGGAAACAATTCACAAGCTGTATTCCCAGCAGGTGATAATCAAAGTACCCCTCCTACAACAAGTAAAGGGGTATTATTCCACACTATATTGTGGTACTGAAGCCAGACGGCTCGGTGAGACCTATTCTAAATGGAGTCACTCAGAGCAGTGATAACGAACCAGGAAGAAGGGGACTATATGGTGTCCCTGGACATCAAGGATGCTTACCTCCATGTCCAAATTTGCCCTTTTCACAAAGGGTACCTCAGGTTCGTGGTACAAAACTGTCACTATCAGTTTCAGACGCTGCCGTTTGGATTGTCCACGGCACCCCGGGTCTTTACCAAGGTAATGGCCGAAATGATGATTCTTCTTCAAAGAAAAGGCGTCTTAATTATCCCTTACTTGGACGATCTCCTGATAAGGGCAAGGTCCAGAGAACAGTTGGAGGTCTGAGTAGCACTATCTCAAGTAGTTCTACGACAGCACGGGTGGATTCTAAATATTCCAAAATCGCAGCCGTCTCCGACGACACGTCTGCTGTCCCTAGGGATGATTCTGGACACAGTCCAGAAAAAGGTGTTTCTCCCGGAGGAGAAAGCCAGGGAGTTATCCGAGCTAGTCAGGAACCTCCAAAAACCAGGAAAAGTGTCAGTGCATCATTGCACAAGGGTCCTGGGAAAAATGGTGGCTTCTTACGAAGCGATTCCATTCGGCAGATTTCACGCAAGAACTTTTCAGTGGAATCTGCTGGACAAATGGTCCGGATCGCATCTTCAGATGCATCAGCGGATAACCCTGTCTCCAAGGACAAGGGTGTCTCTTCTGTGGTGGCTGCAGAGTGCTCATCTACTAAAGGGCCACAGTTATGCATTCAGGACTGGGTCCTGGTGACCACGGATTCCAGTTTGAAAGGCTGGGGAGCAGTCACACAGGGAAAAAATTTCCAGGGAGTGTGATCAAGTCTGGGGACTTCTCTCCGCATAAATATACTGGAGCTAAGAGCAATTTACAATACTATAAGCTTAGCAAGACCTCTGCTTCAAGGTCAGCCGGTATTGATCCAGTGGGACAACATCACGGCAGTCGCCCACGTAAACAGACAGGGCGGCACAAGAAGCAGGAGGACAATGGCAGAAACTGCAAGGATTCTTCGCTGGGCGGAAAATCATGTGATAGCACTGTCAGCAGTTTTCATTCCGGGAGTGGACAACTGGGAAGCAGACTTCCTCAGCACGACCTCCACCCGGGAGAGTGGGGACTTCATCGAGAAGTTTTTTCCACATGATTGTGCACCGTTGGGAAAGACCAAAGGTGGACATGATGGCGTCCCGCCTGAACAAAAAACTGGACAGGTATTGCGCCAGGTCAAGACCCTCAGGCAATAGCTGTGGACGTTCTGGTAACACCAGGGGTGTACCAGTCGGTGTATGTGTTCCCTCCTCTGCTTCTCATACCAAAGGTACTGAAAATTATAAGACGTAGAGGAGTAAGAACTATACTCGTGGCTCCGGATGGGCCAAGAAGGACTTGGTACCCGGAACTTCAAGAGATGCTCACAGAGGACTCAGGGCCTCTGCCGATAAGAAGGGACTTGTTTCAGCAAGTACCATGTCTGTTCCAAGACTTACCGCGGCTGCGTTTGACGGCATGGCGGTTGAACGCCGGATCCTAAGGGAAAAAGGCATTCCGGAAGAGGTCATTCCTACCCTGGTCAAAGCCAGGAAGGAGGTGACCGCACAACATTATCACCACATGTGGCGAAAATATGTTGCGTGGTGTGAGGCCAGGAAGGCCCCACGAAGAAATTTCAACTCGGTCGATTCCTGCATTTCCTGCAAACAGGAGTGTCTATGGGCCTCAAATTGGGGTCCATTAAGGTTCAAATTTCAGCCCTGTCGATTTTCTTCCAGAAAGAATTGGCTTCAGTTCCTGAAGTCCAGAAATTTGACAAGGGAGTACTGCATATACAACCCCCTTTTGTGCCTCCAGTGGCACTGTGGGATCTCAACGTAGTCCTGGGATTCCTCAAATCACGTTGGTTTAAACCGCTCAAATCTGTGGATTTGAAATATCTCACATGGAAAGTGACCATGATGTTGGCCCTGGCCTCGGCCAGGCGAGTGTCAGAATTGGCGGCTTTGTCTCACAAAAGCCCATATCTGATTGTCCATTCGGACAGGGCAGAGCTGCGGACTCGTCCCCAGTTTCTCCCTAAGTTGGTGTCAGCGTTTCATCTGAACCAGCTTATTGTGGTACCTGCGGCTACTAGAGACTTGGAGGACTCCAAGTTGCTAGATGTTGTCAGGGCCCTGAAAATATAGATTTCCAGGACGGCTGGAGTCAGGAAAACTGACTTGCTGTTATCCTGTATGCACCCAAAAAACTGGGTGCTCTTGCTTCTAAGCAGACGATTGCTAGTTGAATGTGTAGTACAATTCAGCTTGCACATTCTGTGGCAGGACTGCCACAGCCAAAATATATAAATGCCCATTCCACAAGGAAGGTGGGCTCATCTTGGGCGACTGCCCGAGGGGTCTCGGCTTTACAACTTTGCCGAGCTGCTACTTGGTCAGGGGCACACCCTGGCTGAGGAGGACCTGGAGTTCTCTCACTCGGTGCTGCAGAGTCATCCGCACTCTCCTGCCCGTTTGGGAGCTTTGGTATAATCCCCATGGTCCTGACGGAGTCCCCAGCATCCACTTAGGACGTCAGAGAAAATAAGATTTTACTTACCGATAAATCTATTTCTCGTAGTCCGTAGTGGATGCTGGGCGCCCATCCCAAGTGCGGATTGTCTGCAATACTTGTACATAGTTGTTGTTACAAAAAAATCGGGTTGTTATTGTTGTGAGCCGTCTGTTCAGAGGCTCCTACGTTTGTCATACTGTTAACTGGGTTCAGATCACAAGTTATACGGTGTGATTGGTGTGGCTGGTATGAGTCTTACCCGGGATTCAATATCCTTCCTTATTGTGTACGCTCGTCCGGGCACAGTATCCTAACTGAGGCTTGGAGGAGGGTCATAGGGGGAGGAGCCAGTACACACCACCTGATCCTAAAGCTTTAGTTTTGTGCCCTGTCTCCTGCGGAGCCGCTAATCCCCATGGTCCTGACGGAGTCCCCAGCATCCACTACGGACTACGAGAAATAGATTTATCGGTAAGTAAAATCTTATTTGTACACACTGGAGGTGCAATCCAAAATTGATCAGATTGTCCGTTTGGTAATGACGTCATTATGTCAACACTCTTTTCATCCCCTTAGGGGATTTTATTTTATTTTTTATTCTAATTATGTAGTTTTCCTATTTGGCATCCATAAGGGATACTGGGGTGAACTTAGTACAATGGGGTCCAAATGAGCCGGTGCACTTTAAATTTCTTCCATTAGGTGTGCTGGCTTCTCCCCTCTATGCCCCCTGCCACAGGCAGTTTAGAAAAAAGTGCCCTCAGGAGAGGATGCACATCTCTGTTAGCTCCAGAGACATTTTCATCAGTTTTGTTATAAACATTATTTTGGGTCTACTGTCTGGGCAATAGTATACCCGCCCCGTGGGAGTGACGGGACGGTTACCGGCCTCTGTAAGGTGTCGGAGCCGCTTCCCCACTGCAGGACCACCGTCACAACCGCAGTACGCCACACACCCCTAACGCTGCCTGAAGGTGAGAAGAGTGGGGACCCGCTTCCGCCCCCTGCGCAGAACTGGCAGCGTTTTTGCAAAACTAACTAGTATGTGTGTTTTGTGCACTGTGGGAGACTTGGCCAGTATAAACATCAGCGGCTCCGACGCCATTATAGGGGGTGGATATTGTTCAGAGCGGGACCAGCTGCATTTTGGTGCCTTCCTCTGCATAAGCAGCAGCAGCTAGGACACGCATCTACTCCAGAGATCCGGGAGTCACTGGAAACTGGTACAGGGTTGTAATAGCAGGGGGAGAGCCGCTCTTGCACACAATATAGTGTTTTTGAGAGACACAAACCGGGTTACTGATATATAGATTTATTTCAGATTGCAGTTGTTACTACAAGCTGGGGGGTGCTGTCCTCTCACTCTGAGTCCCCATCGCACACGCTGTGTGGCAGGCTTGTTATACTTGTCTGTGAGTTTTGTATGTGTGAATGTTCACTGTCATGCTGTATGCAAAGTTTGTCATATCAGATTCTCCCCTTCTACCACTGGGTCCCTATCATGTGACCATTGCAGTCAGTCTTCTCAGGTCAGTGTGGAGACTGGGGGGAGGGTCAGGAGCCTTCTTCGCTTGGTGACATTAAGACTATGATGGCTGACATGTCATCCCACCTTAATGCAAATAAGCAAACAACAGTACAACTGCAACATGCAGTTGCAGACCTTGCAGCAACGGCTGATGACAAACATCCTTTCCACCATAGTTCAGGGCCACTCAAGCGCGGGCTGCCTGCGCTTCTAGTAGATGAGGAGGATATTCTGGAAGAGGGG
This sequence comes from Pseudophryne corroboree, assembly GCF_028390025.1. Lineage (NCBI taxonomy): Eukaryota > Metazoa > Chordata > Amphibia > Anura > Myobatrachidae > Pseudophryne > Pseudophryne corroboree. The sequence continues at coordinate 691,415,791 of NC_086448.1, forward strand.
GAGGAATTAGAACCTGATATAGAAGATTCCACTCCTGCACCCCGGGACCTGAATGTGATGTTAGAATTTCTACAGTCCTCCCGGTTTGAACCTTTGTCGTCGGTGGAAGATAAGTACCTCACGTGGAAGACGGTGATGTGGCTGGCCCTGGCTTCTGCTAGGTGTGTATCCGAATTGGGGGCTTTATCGTGTAGAAGTCCTTACCTGCTCTGTTGCGAGGACAGAGTGAACCTCAGGACCAGACAGCAGTTCCTGCCGAAGGTTGTCTGCGTTCCACCTGAATCAACCAATCGTTGTCCCGTCTAGTGCTGGCACTTCTGCTCCTCCGGAGGCATTGGATGCTGTGCGAGCCTTGAGGATTTATGTCAAAAGAACGGCTCGGATCAGAATGACTGATTCCTTATTTGTGCTCTATGATGCACAGAAAAAAGGTTGTCCTTCTAAGCAGTCCATTGCTCGTTGGATTAGGCTGACTATCCACAGGCCTGTGTGTTGGCAGCCTTACATGTTCCACAGTCTCTGAAGGCCCACTCTACAAGATCAGTGGTGTCTTCCTGGGCAGCTGCCTGTGGAATCTCGGCCTTACAACTATGCCGAGCTGCTACCTGGTTGGGGAAGAACACCTTTGTGAAGTTCTACACGTTTGATACCCTGGCCAAAGAGGATACCCGGTTTGGGCAGACGGTGCTACAGTCGTCTCTGCACGTTCCCACCCATTCTGGATGCTTTGGGACGTCCCCATCGTACTAAGTTCACCCCAGTAGCTCTTATGGATGCCAGAGAAAATGGGATTTTAATAACTACCGGTAAATCCCTTTCTTGTAGTCCGTAAGGGATACTGGGTGCCCGCTTCAGTGCGTTTACTTGTCTGCAGGTTTTTTCTTTTACATAAGCTACCTGTTCAGCTGTTGCTATTTGTACCAACCATTTGCTGGTTGTTTTATGTCATGGTGTGCTGGTGTGTGAATCTCACCACTCGTTGTTCTGTTCTCTCTCAAGTATGTTCTTTTCTCCTTCGGGCACTATTTTTCTTAACTGCCTGCTGGAGGGGGCATAGAGGGGAGGAGCCAGCACACCCAGTGGAAGAAATTTAAAGTGCACCGGCTCCTTTGGACCCCTTCTATACCCCATCGTACTAAGTTCACCCCAGTATCCCTTATGGACTACAAGAAAGGGATTTACCAGTAGGTATTAAAATCCCGTTTTCTCACCTGAAGAATACCTATTTTAAATTTCAGCTTCCTAACATATCAGTTGATTGACAGATCTGTCAGTGAGTGACGGCTTTCGCATTTATTTATATAGAGATCAAGATATATATAAATTTTTGTAGTGGAAAAACTTTTTAAAGTTAAAATATTAACAAGTGTCAGCTGTTGCCTCTTTTATTGTGAGTGTTCTATTGTAAATACGCTAATCACTTAGCTGCAGCCATTGCATTGGGTCTGTCAGTATTCATTTCACTTTTCTTAACCCTTAAACAAAGCTGAACCTGCCTTGTCGCCTCTTCTTGCGTCAGTGCATATCTCCCATCTGGCAGTGACTTAACGCCTTTTCATCATCCCTTAACCACAAGCCACTGCTGCCTACAAGGCTCCCATGTAAATCTTAGGGTTTTTAGCTTCCTTGATGAGGTTTCTATTCTATCCGCATTGCTTTGTTCTTAAATATAATTAGGTATGTCATATTTTGCCTAAATGTTCCTCCTTGTTTCAGAGTACTATGGATTCTCTAGTAAAACCAAAATCTAAGAATGGTAGTAATTGCCACCTGTCAAATTTTGGTATTTATTCTGTGGTTTAGTGAACTATTTTGTAGGCTTGTTCAAACTAATGGCTGTTCACAATATAGGTACAGGCTGAGTATCCCTTATCCAAAATGCTTGGGACCAGAGGTATTTTGGATATGGGATTTTTCCGTATTTTGGAATAATTGCATACCATAATGAGATATCATGGTGATGGGACCGAAGTCTAAACACAGAATGCATTTATGTTACATATACGAAAAAAGAGAAAAAGCTATGCGCTCAGGTGAGTAGCACTGCACTATGATTGTCAGCAGCCTCTTGAAGAAGGGAATTGCCAGTCCCTTAAAACAAAACTATATAAACAGAATAATTATTTATCAGTTTCTTATATCTTTGTGCACATATTGAACTTAGTACGCTTAATGACCTTCCAGGTGTTAATAATAATTAATCGTATGCAAATAAGAATATTCACTACTTATGTTTTTATTACAATTTGAATACGGAGCTACAATACAGTGCATATTTATATTATTGTGATATTTTAATATTGTTTCTTACCCCCGGGAGGTTGTTGTAACTTTTTTTTATATATATTTTACACAAATAAATGTTTTCAACTTTCAGATCGTCAAGCGCCACTTGTTATTTGTTTATATGTTACATATACACCTTATACACACAGCCTGAAGGTCATTTTAGCCAATATTTTTTATAACTTTGTGCATTAAACAAAGTGTGCCTACATTCACACAATTCATTTATGTTTCATATACACCTTATACACACAGCCTGAAGGTCATTTAATACAATATTTTTAATAACTGTGTGTATTAAACAAAGTTTGTGTACATTGAGCCATCAAAAGACAAAGGTTTTACTATCTCACTCTCACTCAAAAAAGTCTGTATTTCGGAATATTCCGTATTTCGGAATATTTGGAGATGGGATACTAAACCTGTATATGCGTAATGCTTTACCTTAAGCTGTGTTATGCTTAATAATATGCATGTGTGGTATTTCCACATAAACTACTAGCTGCTTGTAAATAAATGATCATTATAAAAAAAAAAAAATACAAAGTAACATTTTACAGGTAGAAGACACTAGTTAATATTGCCAATAAAATGAACGACGTTGCTCATTTTCACCCTTCCTGAGTGACAACGTTCACTTTCTTAGCAAGTGTGTATGCCACGTTGACAGCCAATACGCGGTTCGTTAATGACCCTCGCTATCGGCCGTGCATGTATTCTCAATCTGGACTGTCGTCCAAGAGCTGCCTACGTGGAATGATGTCACAGAGCGATATGGTCGTCATATCGCCACGTGCCATTAAAGGGGCGGGGCCTTCACTATGATCCAGCAGCTCACCAGCGCCATTTTCCCTCTGCAGTGGACACAGACGCTGAATGACAGGGACGCGCAGCTCCTCCGGCGAGACTCCAGATTACCTCAGCGGTACCAGGGGCTCATAGTGGGGGGGAGAGATTATTAGTCTACAAAGTCCCCTATCAGGGTACTTAGTCTGTGACCCGGCTAAGCTTGGCATTAGCGATAAGGTCGCGGTGGGGGCTGGCTCCAAATAACTGTCTCCCTAAAGGGCTTTGGGGGTTAATTGTGATTAACCTTTTCCTGTGTGTGTGTGCTGTCACATTTACATTATGTCAGGCAAAGAGTGTGTTTATTGTACAGTGGAGTGTTCCTCTTCAGCAGGGGACTCACTACTGGGTACTCAGGGCAGTGCACCTTCCCAGAATAGCGGGGCTGAACCAGAGTGGGTTAATTCCATTAAGGGAATGCTCTCAAATATTTATACAAAGCTATCCCGCAATGAGAAAGAGACGCACTACTTAAGACAGACCGTGGATGAGTTTATGAATAGAGACTCAGTCCCCAAACCAGTGTCTCAATCCCCTCCCATTTGTCCACAAAAACGATATCTGGCCCATATCCTGCAGTCTGACGCTGACGGGTCAGACATGGAGGAGGGTGAGGTGGATTTGGAGGGGGGGGGGATGCTACTCTCTCGGGGAATTGAGGCTATCAGAGAGGTTCTGCAAATTCCTGATAAGGTGTCAGAGGAGTGTGCGGAATCTTATTTTAATGTAAAAAAGATGTCCTCAGTCACTTTTCCTGCATCAAAGGAATTGAATACCCTCGTTTGAAGAACCGTGGGTTAATCCTGATAAAAAATTTCAAATCCCTAAAAGGTTGCTCTCATCCTTAACTTTTCCTCTGGAGGATAGGAAAAAATGGGAAAATCCACCGATAGTGGACGCATCAGTCTCTAGGCTGTAACGAAAAATTGTATTGCCTGTCCCTGGTGCAGCCTCCCTAAAAGATACGGCCGATCGTAAAATTGAGACTACACGCAGGTCATTGTACACAACTGCTGGGGTGGACCAGAGACCCACTATTGCATGTGCGTGGATCACAAAAGCCATTGCTAAATGGTCAGGTAACCTAATTGAGGGGTTAGATTCCAGGGGATCCGTCTGTCGCCAAAAGCCAGGATCTCCCTTCTGTGGTGGCTACAGATTTCTCACCTCGTCAAGGGTCGGAGGTTCGCAATTCAGGACTGGATCCTGTTAACCGCGGACGCAGGCCTCAGAGGTTGGGGAGCAGTCTCCCAGGGGGGTGCAGTTTCAAGAAGATGGTCAAGTCATGAAGTCATCCTTCCAAGTAACATTCTGGAACTCAGGGCAACGTCCTTCTGCAGGCCTCTTATCTTCTTCAGGATCGGGCCATTCAGGTCCAGTCGGACAATGTGAAGGCAGTGAGGTACATAAACCGACAGGGCGGAACAAAAAGCAGAGCAGCAATGTCAGAGGTGTCAAGAATTCTCCTCTGGGCAGAAAAAAAACCGCTGTGGCGTTGTCAGCGGTCTTCATTCCGGGAGTAGACAACTGGGAAGCAGACTTCTTCAGCAGACATGACCTGCACTCGGGGGAGTGGGGCCTTCACCCGGAAGTATTCAGGTGCTTGACATGTCGGTGGGAATATCCACAAATCGATATGATGGCCTCTCGTCTTAACAAGAAGCTCAAACAGTATTGTTCCAGGTCGAGAGACCCACAGGCAGTGGCGGTAGACGCTCTGACGACTCCATGGGTCTATCAGATGGTGTACGTGTTTCCTCCACTTCCTCTGATCCCAAGAATTCTCAAAAGAATAAAAAGGGAAAAAGTTCAAGCAATAATCATATCTTCGGACTGGCCAAGAAGGGCCTGGTACCTTCTGGAGATGCTCCTCGAAGATCCGCGGCCTCTACCTCTTCGAGAAGATCTTCTGCAACAGGGCCTGTTCATCTGTCAGGACTTACCACAGCTACGTTTGACAGCATAAAAGTTGAATGGATGATTCTAGCCAGGAGAGGGATCCCTAACAAAGTTATTCCGACTATGATCCAAGCCAGGAAGGGGGAACGTTTAACATTAACACAGTATTTGGAAGAAATACGTCTCATGGTGCGAGAGCAAACTTATTCTGCGGTGGAATTTCACCTGGGACATTTCCTGCTTTTTCTGCAGGCAGGTGTGGATGTGGGCCTACGTCTGGGCTCCAAAAAAAGTCCAGATCCTTTCCTTGTCCATTTTCTTTTAAAAACAACTGACTTCTCTCCCTGAGGTCCAGACGTTTTTGAAAGGTGTTCTGCGCATCCAACCTCCCTTTGTGCCTCCCACGGCACCTTGGGATCTCAATTTGGTGCTGCAGTTACTCCAATCGGACTGGTTTGAACCATTACAGGAGGTGCACGTAAAATATCTTACGTGGAAGACCGTCACACTGTTGACCTTGGCTTCAGCAAAACGTGTGTCAGAGCTGGGGTCTTTGTCTCACAAGTGCCCCTATTTCTCTGACGTCCTAGTGGATGCTGGGAACTCCGTAAGGACCATGGGGAATAGCGGCTCCGCAGGAGACTGGGCACAACTAAAAGAAAGCTTTAAGACTACCTGGTGTGCACTGGCTCCTTCCACTATGACCCTCCTCCAAGCCTCAGTTAGATTTCTGTGCCCGGCCGAGCTGGATGCACACTAGGGGCTCTCCTGAGCTCCTAGAAAGAAAGTTTATTTTAGGTTTTTTATTTTACAGTGAGACCTGCTGGCAACAGGCTCACTGCATCGAGGGACTAAGGGGAGAAGAAGCGAACCTACCTGCTTGCAGCTAGCTTGGGCTTCTTAGGCTACTGGACACCATTAGCTCCAGAGGGATCGACCGCATGGAACTGGCTTTGGTGTTCGTTCCCGGAGCCGCGCCGCCGTCCCCCTTACAGAGCCAGAAGCAAGAAGAGGTCCGGAAAATCGGCGGCAGAAGACATCAGTCTTCACCAAGGTAGCGCACAGCACTGCAGCTGTGCGCCATTGCTCCTCATACACACTTCACACTCCGGTCACTGAGGGTGCAGGGCGCTGGGGGGGGGGGGGGGGGGGGGGTGATAAATACCCCTGCCAGAATCCATAAAAAAGCGGGAGAAAAGTCAGCGAAAAAGGGGCGGAGCTATCTCCCTCAGCACACTGGCGCCATTTTCTCTTCACAGTGCAGCTGGAAGACAGCTCCCCAGGCTCTCCCCTGTAGTTTGCAGGCTCAAAGGGTTAAAAAGAGAGGGGGGGCACTAAATTTAGGCGCAATATTGTATATACAAGTAGCTATTGGGAAAAATTCACTCAATATAGTGTTACTCCCTATATTATATAGCGCTCTGGTGTGTGCTGGCATACTCTCTCTCTGGCTCCCCAAAGGGCTGTGTGGGGTCCTGTCCTCAGTCAGAGCATTCCCTGTGTGTGTGCGGTGTGTCAGTACGGCTGTGTCGACACGTTTGATGAGGAGGCTTATGTGGTGGCAGAGCAGATGCCGATAAATGTGATGTCGCCCCCTGTAGGGCCGACACCAGAGTGGATGGATAGGTGGAAGGTATAAACCGACAGTGTCAACTCCTTACATAAAAGGCTGTATGACGTAACAGCTGTGGGACAGCCAGCTTCTCAGCCGCGACTGCCCAGGCGTCTCAAAGGCCCTCAGGGGCTCAAAAACGCCCGCTCCCTCAGATGGCAGACACATATCGACACGGAGTCTGACTCCAGTGTCGACGAGGTTGAGACATATACACAATCCACTAGGAACATCCGTTACATGATCCCGGCAATAAAAAATGTGTTACACATTTCTGACATTAACCCAAGTACCACTAAAAAAGGGTTTTATGTGTGGGGAGAAAAAGCAGGCAGTGTTTTGTTCCCCCATCAAATGAGTGAATGAAGTGTGAAAAAGCGTGGGTTCCCCCGATAAGAAACTGGTAATTTCTAAAAAGTTACTGATGGCGTACCCTTTCCCGCCAGAGGATAAGTTCCACTGGGAGATATCCCCTAGGGTGGATAAGGCGCTCACACGTTTGTCAAAAAAGGTGGCACTGCCGTCTTAGGATACGGCCACTTTGAAGGTACCTGCTGATAAAAAGCAGGAGGCTATCCTGAAGTGTGTATTTACACACTCAGGTACTAGACTGAGACCTGCAGATAGTGCTGCTGCAGCGTGGTCTGTGACCCTGTCAAACAGGGATACTATTTTGCGAACATAAGAGCATATTAAAGACGTCGTCTTATATATGAGGGATGCACAGAGGGATATTTTGCCGGCTGGCATCCAGAATTAATGCAATGTCCATTCTGTCAGGAGGGTATTAGAGACCCGACACTGGACAGGTGATACTGACTTTAAAAGGCACATAGAGCCTTATAAGGGTGAGGAATTGTTTGGGGATGGTCTCTGGGACCTCGTATCCACAGCAACAGCTGGGAAGAAAAATTTTACCTCAGGTTTCCTCACAGCCTAAGAAAGCACTGTATTATCAGGTACGGTCCTTTCGGCTTCAGAAAAGCAAGCGGGTCAAAGGCGCTTCTTTTCTGCACAGAGACGAGGGAAGAGGGAAAAAGCTGCACCAGTCAGCCAGTTCCCAGAATCAAAATTCTTCCCCCGCTTCCTCTGAGTCCACCGCATGACGCGGGGGCTCCACAGGCGTAGCCAGTTACGGTGGGGGGCCGCCTCAAAAATTTCAGCGATCAGTGGGCTCGCTCACAGGTGGATCCCTGGATCCTTCAAGTAGTATCTCAGGGGTACAAGCTGGAATTTGAGGCGTCTCCCCCCCCCCGCCGTTTCCTCAAATCTGCCTTGCCGACAACTCCCTCAGGCAGGGAGGCTGTGCTAGAGGCAATTCACAAGCTGTATTCCCAGCAGGTGATAGTCAAGGTGCCCCTACTTCAACAAGGACGGGGTTACTATTCCACACTGTTTATGGTACCAAAACCGGACGGTTCGGTGAGACCCATGTTAAATTTGAAATCCTTGAACACATACATAAAAAAATTCAAGTTCAAGATGGAATCGCTCAGGGCGGTTATTGCAAGCCTGGAGGAGGGGGATTACATGGTATCCCTGGACATCAAGGATGCTTACCTACATGTCCCCATTTACCATCCTCACCAGGAGTACCTCAGATTTGTGGTACAGGATTGCCATTACCAATTCCAAACACTGCCGTTTGGACTGTCCACGGCACCGAGGGTCTTTACCAAGGTAATGTCAGAAATGATGATACTCCTTCGAAAAAAGGGAGTTTTAATTATCCCGTACTTGGACGATCTCCTTATAAAGGCGAGGTCCAAGGAGCAGTTGTTGGTCGGAGTAGCACTATCTCGGGAAGTGCTACAACAGCACGGATGGATTCTATACATTCCAAAGTCACAGCTGGTTCCTACCACACGCCTACTGTTCCTGGGGATGGTTCTGGACACAGAACAGAAAAAAGTATTTCTCCCGCAGGAGAAAGCCAAGGAGCTGTCATCTCTAGTAAGAGACCTCCTGAAACCAAAACAGGTATCGGTGCATCACTGCACACGAGTCCTGGGAAAAATGATAGCTTCTTACGAAGCAGAATTCCATTCGGCAGGTTCCATGCAAGAACCTTTCAGTGGGACCTCTTGGACAAGTGGTCGGGATCGCATCTTCAGATGCATCGGCTGATAACCCTGTCTCCAAGGACCGGGGTATCTCTACTGTGGTGGCTGCAGAGTGCTCATCTTCAAGAGGGCCGCAGATTCGGCATACAGGACTGGGTCCTGGTAACCACGGATGCCAGCCTTCGAGGCTGGGGGGCAGTCACACAGGGAAGAAATTTCCAAGGACTTTGGTCAAGTCAGGAGTCGTCCCTACACATAAATATTCTGGAACTGAGGGCCATTTACAATGCCCTAAGTCTGGCAAGGCCTCTGCTTCAAAACCAGCCGGTACTGATCCAATCAGACAACATCACGGCAGTCGCCCATGTAAACCGACAGGGCGGCACAAGAAGCAGGATGGCGATGGCAGAAGCCACAAGGATTCTCCGATGGGCGGAAAATCACGTCTTAGCACTGTCAGCAGTGTTCATTCCGGGAGTGGTCAACTGGGAAGCAGACTTCCTCAGCAGACACGACCTACACCCGGGAGAGTGGGGACTTCATCCAGAAGTCTTCCAACTGTTGGTAAACGGTTGGGAAAGACCACAGGTGGACATGATGGCGTCCCGCCTAAACAAAAAACTAGATATTGCGCCAGGTCAAGGGACCCTCAGGCGATAGCTGTGGACGCTCTAGTGACACCGTGGGTGTACCAGTCGGTGTATGTATTCCCTCCTCTGCCTCTCATACCAAAGGTACTGAGAATAATAAGAAGACGAGGAGTAAGAACGATACTCGTGGTTCCGGGTGGGCCAAGAAGAGCTTGGTACCCAGAACTTCAAGAAATGATATCAGAGGACCCATGGCCTCTACCGCTCAGACAGGATCTGCTACAGCAGGGGCCCTGTCTGTTCCAAGACTTACCGCGGCTGCGTTTGACGGCATGGCGGTTGAATTCCGGATCCTAAAGGAAAAGGGCATTCCGGAGGAAGTCATTCCTACGCTGATAAAAGCCAGGAAAGAAGTAACCGCAAACCATTATCACCGTATTTGGCGAAAATATGTTGCGTGGTGTGAGGCCAGGAAGGCCCCAACAGAGGAATTTCAGCTGCGTCGTTTTCTGCACTTCCTACAGTCAGGAGTGACTATGGGCCTAAACTTGGGTTCCATTAAGGTCCAGATTTCGGCTCTGTCGATTTTCTTCCAGAAAGAACTGGCTTCACTGCCTGGAGTTCAGACATTTGTAAAGGGAGTGCTACATATTCAGCCCCCTTTTGTGCCTCCTGTGGCACCTTGGGATCTCAACGTGGTGTTGAGTTTTCTAAAATCACATTGGTTTGAGCCACTTAAAACTGTGGATTTGAAATATCTCACGTGGAAAGTGGTCATGTTATTGGCCTTGGTTTCGGCCAGGCGTGTGTCAGAATTGGCGGCTTTGTCATGTAAAAGCCCTTATCTGATTTTCCATATGGATAGGGCAGAATTGAGGACTCGTCCCCAGTTTCTCCCTAAGGTGGTATCAGCTTTTCACTTGAACCAACCTATTGTAGTGCCTGCGGCTACTAGGGACTTGGAAGATTCCAAGTTACTGGACGTAGTCAGGGCCTTAAAAATTTATATTTCCAGGACGGCTGGAGTCAGGAAAATTGACTCGCTTTTTATCCTGTAGGCACCCAACAAAATAGGTGCTCCTGCTTCTAAGCAGACTATTGCTCGCTGAATTTGTAGTACAATTCAGCTGGAGCCTTCTGCGGCTGGATTGCCGCATCCTAAATCCGTAAAAGCCCATTCCACAAGGAAAGTGGGCTCATCTTGGGCGGCTGCCCGAGGGGTCTCGGCTTTACAACTTTGCCGAGCTGCAACTTGGTCAGGGGCAAACACGTTTGCAAAATTCTACAAATTTGATACCCTGGCTGAGGAGGACCTTGAGTTCTCTCATTCGGTGCTGCAGAGTCATCCGCACTCTCCCGCCCATTTGGGAGCTTTGGTATAATCCCCATGGTCCTTACGGAGTTCCCAGCATCCACTAGGACGTCAGAGAAAATAAGATTTTACTCACCGGTAAATCTATTTCTCGTAGTCCGTAGTGGATGCTGGGCGCCCATCCCAAGTGCGGATTGTCTGCAATACTTGTATGTAGTTATTGCCTAACTAAGGGTTATTGTTGAGCCATCTGTTGAGAGGCTCAGTTATATTTCATACTGTTAACTGGGTATAGTATCACAAGTTATACGGTGTGATTGGTGTGGCTGGTATGAGTCTTACCTGGGATTCAAAATCCTTCCTTATTGTGTCAGCTCTTCCGGGCACAGTATCCTAACTGAGGCTTGGAGGAGGGTCATAGTGGGAGGAGCCAGTGCACACCAGGTAGTCTTAAAGCTTTCTTTTAGTTGTGCCCAGTCTCCTGCGGAGCCGCTATTCCCCATGGTCCTTACGGAGTTCCCAGCATCCACTACGGACTACGAGAAATAGATTTACCGGTGAGTAAAATCTTATTTTAATTTTCCATGAGGACAGCGCTGAACTCAGAACCTGTCAGAAATTTCTTCTGAAAGTGGTGTCTGCGTTTCACATCAACCAACCTATTGTGGTTCCAGTTATCACCGACACTTCCGCTACTTCAAAGTCTTTGGATGTTGTGAGGGCTTTGAAGGTATACGTAAAGAGGTCAGCTCATCACAGGAAATCCTACTCGCTGTTCATTCTATATGATCCCAATAAAATTGCGTGTCCTGCTTCAAAGCAGACAATTGCACGCTGGATCAGGCTCACTATCCAGCATGCTTATTCCACGGCAGGTTTGCCGGTTCCAAAATCTGTACAGCCCCACTCTATTACGTCGGTGGGTTCATCCTGGGCGGCTGCCCGGGTGTCTCTGCTTTACAGCTCTGCCAAGCGGTTACTTGGTTTGGTTCGAACAGGTTTGCTAAGTTCGACAAGTACGATACTTTGGCCTCTGAGGACCTTCAGTTTGGTCAATCAGTTCTGCAGGACCCTCAGCACTCTCCCACCTGGATTTGGAGCTCTGGTACATCCCCATGGTACTAAATGGAACCCCAGTATCCGCTAGGACAGGCCTGGCCAACCTGTGGCTCTCCAGATGTTGTGAAACTACACATCCCAGCATGCCCTGCCACAGTTTTAGCATTCCTTAATAGCAAAACTGTGGCAAAGCATGATTGGACTTGTAGTTTTACAACAGCTGGAGAGCCACAGGTTGGCCAGGCCTGCGCTAGGATGCAAGAGAAAATAGGATTTTAATTACCTCCAGGTAAATCCTTTTCTCTTAGTTCGTAGAGGATACTGGGCGCCCCCGCCCGGTGCTACGTTCTTCCTGCACTGTTACTTGGTTAAGTGTTGTTGGTTCAGCTGTTGCTGTTCCTGTTTAAAGTTGGGTTAGCATAGCTTTCCTCTGTTTGTGTGTGCTGGTTCGGAATCTCACCACTATCTTTATCTTTCCTTCTCTCAAAGTATGTCCGTCTCCTCGGGCACAGTTTCCTAGACTGAGTCTGGTAGGAGGGGCATAGAGGGAGGAGCCAGCCCATACTATCAAATTCTTAAAGTGCCCATGGCTCCTAGTGGACCCGTCTATATCTCATGGTACTAAATGGAACCCCAGTATCCTCTACGGACTGTGAGACGAGGATTTACCGGTAGGTAATTAAAATCCTATTTTTTCTTGTTCCAGTTGTGTGCTGACACTTTGTGTGAATCTGTGGCAGTGGCTCTTTTCTGCAGCGGATTTGGCAAAACCAGTTCATGGCTGAGCTTATCAAGCTTGCCACTCTTCCCTGTTGGAATCTGGACTGCTGTGAAGGGATCCTTGGCGAACAATCTTTCTCTACTTGGGGCACTCAGCCAGGGATCTACAGGCACTGTAGCTACTTCACCTGAGAAACTCCCTTCAGCATTATGCCTAAAGTCTGTGTAGTGTCTGATCTAGGTTTCATCATATTCCTTGGAAAGGGTGATGAAATCTGTCAATGCATCCAAACCACAGAAATGTTACACTCCTGTGATGCTTCAGTTCTAGGTGGATTTGAATAGTCTTCCCAGGAAGAAGTTAAAGTGGTTGCAGAGTGATCTTGAAGGTTCCAATAGAAGAGCATAAAAGGAATTGTCTAGCAAATACCAGTAGTTTTGGACAGTGAGGATTTGGAATTGTCCAACAGTTTGCTTCTCTTAAACATGTTTGTTTATATTGCAGGGACCTCCAACAGACTCGCCTTAAATTCGGGTCAATAAGGCATAAATATCTGGCCAGATAGGCTCAGATTTGCAAATCTCAATTGTCCAAATATCTGGGGGATACTTGTTGATATAGATATCATTGGCAATAGGATTACAACCGTTGCAGTCTCATTCCGCTTTGGTTTATGGCTTGGGAGGTGGACATAGGGGTCTATTGGATCTGACTGTGCAGTATTCAATTTCCAGGCATTTCCGACAGGTTTTGCCCATTTTCGACAATGCTGATCTGACTTTTTTTGAAGTCGGATCATTATTGTCGAAAACGGGCTAAAAATCTGTTGAAAATGCCTGCAAATCTGTCAAAATACGGAAATCCGCAGCCAATCTGCTGATCCATGTGTTTTCCGACAAGTTGAAAAAACGGCAACGCCATTGAATAAGTCGAATCCTGATTCGACCAAAGAAAGTCTGAAACTGTCATCTTATGGACTTCATGGCAATTCCGACAGGCACTAAATAGACCCCGTAGGGCAGGCCTGGCCAACCTGTGGCTCTCCAGATGTTGTGAAACTACATATCCCAGCATGCCTTGCCACAGTTTTAGCATTCCCTAATAGCAAAACTGTAACAATGCATGATGGGACTTGTAGTTTCACAACCGCTGGAGAGCCACAGGTTGGCCAGGCCTGCCGTAGGGTATAAAATTACTGGAGTAAAAACCCTTCTCTAGGAATCTCCTTATCGGATTTAGAACTAGATACAAATATTTATAAGGCTCCAGGGATCATTGCTTCTACCCATCAATACCTGTTAGCCCTAAGGGCACTAGGTTTCACACGTTATAATCATCATGGAAAGCTAGGAATCATTCTAGATTAGAGGTTCTCAAACTCGGTCCTCGGGGGCCCACACAGTGCATGTTTTGCAGGTCTCCTCACAGAATCGCAAGTGAAATAATTAGCTCCACCTGTGGACCTTTTAAAATGTGTCAGTGAGTAATTAATACACCTGTGCACCTGCTGGGTTACCTGTAAAACATGCACTGTGTGGGCTCCCGAGGACCGAGTTTGAGAACCTCTGTTCTAGATAAATCTGCTTGTAGAGATCAGCAAAGAGGGCTTGGGCAACTCTGCATGCAATTCCCAAGCCTTCAAACAGTCAGCATACCATGGTAAGAGCATGTCTGCATCTCTTCTGGTACTGGTAGTTCGAATCCATATCATTCTCCAGGATGTAAGTCAAGGATAAAGCATAAATCTCATGATGACCCTACCCAGATTGTATTATATTCAGGAAGAGCTGTGGTGAAAAAAAGCATTTTACTTACAGGGAAGCCATTTAATCCGTTATAGCCATAAGGTTAGTCAATCAAGTTTCAAAGGGCATAAGGCGTTGGGTTTCTACTCAAATCTTTTTTTGGTCCAAAAACCAGATGGATAATTTTGGCCCATTTGAAGTCCATAAACAATAATTTTTTGGGTGGACAGGTTCCTGACGGAACAGAACAAGGGTTTGTACTTTCATATTCCAATCTGAGAAGAACATCAATGCCTTCTCAGATTTGCCACTTAATATTTAATTATGGGCTCTGTTAGTCAAACTTACACAGTACTGAGAGTCTTAACAAAGACCATGGCAGTGATGGCTGCTCTTCGAAGGGAACATCATTCCATTCATAAATGATCTGCTGATCAATGCAGGTCTGTCCAAGGAACAAGTCCAATACTTCAAGAAATCCTTCTCACCTTCACAGCTGAAGGAGTTCTTGCCAAGATCCATCTGTTTATTGTTGCTTGAAACGTTTCAAGACATTGCAACTTGATGTTTCACTATAGGGAGTTACAGATGAAAAAAGTCACACCACAAGCTGTTCATCTCTTTTTCCAAAGATGCACTAGTTACTCCTCTGGTGTGATAGAGAAAAAGCTCAACAGGGTCACCGATTTATCTTTTGGAACTGAAAATTATGACAAAGGACACCATTCAACAGATAAATGTGCAGGAACTCAGAGTGGAGATAAGTCATCTACGAGATGTGTGCAATAAGTTTCCAAATGTGCAGAGGGGTGAGTTGGAAAAAAAAAAAAGTTTCTGCATCAATTTCAGGGGTTGAAACAAATAAGATTTTACTCACCGGTAAATCTATTTCTCGTAGTCCGTAGTGGATGCTGGGAACTCCGTAAGGACCATGGGGAATAGCGGCTCCGCAGGAGACTGGGCACAACTAAAGAAAGCTTTAGGACTACCTGGTGTGCACTGACTCCTCCCTCTATGACCCTCCTCCAGACCTCAGTTAGGATACTGTGCCCGGAAGAGCTGACACAATAAGGAAAGGATTTGGAATCCTGGGTAAGACTCATACCAGCCACACCAATCACACCGTATAACTCGTGATACTATACCCAGTTAACAGTATGAAATATATCTGAGCCTCACTAACAGATGGCTCATAATAACCCTTTAGTTAGGCAATAACGATATACAAGTATTGCAGACAATCCGCACTTGGGACGGGCGCCCAGCATCCACTACGGACTACGAGAAATAGATTTACCGGTGAGTAAAATCTTATTTTCTCTGACGTCCTAGTGGATGCTGGGAACTCCGTAAGGACCATGGGGATTATACCAAAGCTCCCAAACGGGCGGGAGAGTGTGGATGACTCTGCAGCACCGAATGAGCAAACTCAAGGTCCTCCTCAGCCAGGGTATCAAACTTGTAGACTTTTGCAAAAATGTTTGAACCCAACCAAGTAACAGCTCGGCAAAGTTGTAAAGCCGAGACCCCTCGAGCAGCCGCCCAAGAAGAGCCCACTTTCCTCGTGGAATGGGCTTTTACAGATTTAGGGTGCGGCAGTCCAGCCGCAGAATGTGCAAGTTGAATCGTGCTACAGATCCAGCGAGCAATAGTCTGCTTAGAAGCAGGAGCACCCAGCTTGTTGGGTGCATACAGGATAAATAGCGAGTCAGTTTTCCTGACTCCAGCCGTCCTGGAAACATATATTTTCAGGGCCCTGACTACGTCCAGTAACTTGGAGTCCTCCAAGTCCCACGTAGCCGCAGGCACCACAATAGGTTGGTTCACATGAAAAGCTGATACCACCTTAGGAAGGAATTGGGAACGAATCCTCAATTCCGCCCTATCCATATGAAAATCAGATAAGGGCTTTTGCATGACAAAACCGCCAATTCTGATACACGCCTGGCCGACGCCAAGGCCAACAGCATGACCACTTTACACGTGAGGTATTTTAGCTCTACGGATTTAAGTGGCTCAACCCAATGCGACTTCAGGAAATCCAACACCACGTTGAGATCCCACGGTGCCACTAGAGGCACAAACGGGGGCTGAATATGCAGCACTCCCTTAACAAAAGTCTGAACTTCAGGCAGTGAAGCCAGTTCTTTTTTGGAAGAAAATGTACAGAGCCGAAATTTGGACCTTAACGTAACCCAATTTTAGGCCCGTAGTCACTCCTGACTGTAGGAAGTGCAGAAATCGACCCAGTTGAAATTCCTCTGTTGGGGCCTTCCTGGCCTCACACCAAGCAACATGTTTTTGCCACATGCGGTGATAATATTTTGCGATCACATCTTTCCTAGCCTTAATCAGCGTAGGAATGACTTCCTCCGGAATGCCTTTTTCCTTTAGGATCCGATGTTCAACCGCCATGCCGTCAACACAGCCGTGGTAAGTCTTGGAACAGGCAGGGCCCCTGCTGCAGCAGGTCCTGTCTGAGCGGCAGAGGCCATGGGTCCTCTGTGATCATTTCTTGAAATTCTGGGTACCAAGCTCTTCTTGGCCAATCCCGGAACCACGAGTATAGTTCTTACTCCTCTCCTTCTTAGTATTCTCAATACCTTGGGTATGAGAGGCAAAGGAAGGAACACATACACCGACTGGTACACCCACGGTGTTACCAGAGCGTCCAAAGCTATCGCCTGAGGGTCCCTCGACCTGGCGCAATATCTTTTTAGCTTTTTGTTGAGGCGGGACGCCATCATGTCCACCTGTGGCCTTTCCCAATGGTGTACAATCATTTTGAAGACTTCTGGATGAAGTCCCCGCTCTCCCGGGTGGAGGTCGTGCCTGCTGAGAAAGTCTGCTTCCCAGTTGTCCACTCCGGGAATGAACACTGCTGACAGTGCTAACACATGATTTTCCGCACATCGGAAAATCCTTGTGGCTTCTGCCATCACCATCCTGCTTCTTGTGCCGCCCTGCTGGTTTACATGGGCGACCGCCGTGATGTAGTCTGATTGGATCAGCACCGGCTGGTGTTGAAGCAGGGGTCTAGCCTGACTTAGGGCATTGTGAATTGTCCTTAGTCCCAGAATATTTATGTGTAGGGAAGTCTCCTGACTTGACCATAATCCTTGGAAGTTTCTTCCCTGTGTGACTGCCCCCCAGCCTCGAAGGCTGGCATCTGTGGTCACCAGGACCCAGTCCTGTATGCCGAATCTGCGGCCCTCTAGAAGATGAGCACTCTGCAGCCACCACAACAGCGACACCCTGGCCCTTGGAGACAGGGTTATCAGCCGATGCATCTGAAGATGCGACCTGGACCACTTGTCCACAGATCCCACTAGAAGATCCTTGCATGGAACCTACAGAATGGAATTTCTTTGTAAGAAGCTACCATCTTTCCCAGGACTCGCGTGCATTGATGCACCGACACCTGTATTTGTATTAGGAGGTCTCTGACTAGAGATGACAACTCCTTGGCCTTCTCCTCCGGGAGAAACCCTTTTTCCTGTTCTGTGTCCAGAACCATACCCAGGAACAGTAAACGCGTCGTAGGAACCAGCTGCGACTTTGGACTATTCAGAATCCAGCCGTGCTGTTGTAGCACTTCCCGAGATAGTGCTACTCCGACGAACAACTGCTCCCTGGACCTCGCCTTTATAAGGAGATCGTCCAAGTACGGGATAATTATAACTCCCTTTTTTCGAAGGAGTATCATCATTTCGGCCATTACCTTGGTAAATACCCTCGGTGTCGGGGACAGAC
This sequence comes from Pseudophryne corroboree, assembly GCF_028390025.1. NCBI lineage: Eukaryota > Metazoa > Chordata > Amphibia > Anura > Myobatrachidae > Pseudophryne > Pseudophryne corroboree. Next base: position 691,433,677 of record NC_086448.1, read on the forward strand.
CAACGGCAACGTCTGGAATTGGTAATGACAGTCCTGTACCACAATTTTGAGGTACTCCTGGTGATGAGGGTAAATGGGGACATGCAGGTAAGCATCCTTGATGTCCAGTGATACCATGTAATCCCCTTCGTCCAGGCTTGCAATAACCGCCCTGAGCGTTTACATTTTGAACTTGAACCTTCGTATATAAGTGTTCAAGGATTTCAATTTTAGAATGGGTCTCACCGAACCGTCTGGTTTCGGTACCACAAACATTGTGGAACAGTAACCCCGGCCTTGTTGAAGGAGGGGTACCGTGATTATCACCTGCTGGAAGTACAGCTTGTGAATTGCCGCCAGTACTACCTCTCCTCGAGGGCAGCAGGCAAGGCTGATTTGAGGTAACGGCGAGGGGGGGTCGCTCCGAAACTCCAGCTTGTATCCCTGTGATACTACTTGCAGAACCCAGGGATCCACCTGTGAGCGAGCCCACTGGTGCTGAAGTTCCCGAGATGCGCCCCCACCGCACCCGGCTCCACCTGTGGAGCCCCAGCGTCATGCGGTGGACTCAGAGGAAGCGGGGGAAGATTTTTGATCCTGGGAACTGGCTGTCTGGTGCAGCTTTTTCCCTCTTCCGTTGTCTCTGTACAGAAAGGAAGCGCCTTTAACCCGCTTGCTTTTCTGAAGCCGAAAGGACTGTACCTTTATAATACGGTGCTTTCTTAGGCTGTGAGGAAACTTGAGGTAAATTTTTTTCTTCCCAGCTGTTGCTGTGGATACGAGGTCCCAGAGACCATCCCCAAACAATTCCTCACCCTTATAAGGCAGAATCTTCATGTGCCTTCTAAAGTCAGCATCGCCTGTCCACGGCCGGGTCCCTAATACCCTTCTGGCAGAATGGACATTGCATTAATTCTGGATGCCAGCCGGCAAATATCCCTCTGTGCATCCCTCATATATAAGACGACATCTCTAATATGCTCTATGGTTAGCAAATAGTATCCCTGTCCTGACAGGGTAATAGACCACGCTGCAGCAGCACTATCCATGCTGAGGCAATTGCAGGTCTCAGTCTAGTACCTGAGTGTGTATATACAGACTTCAGGATAGCCTCCTGCTTTTTATCAGCAGGCTCCTTCAAAGTGGCCGTATCCTAAGACGGCAGTGCCACCTTTTTTGACAAACGTGTGAGCGCCTTATCCACCCTAGGGGCTATCTCCCAACGTGACCTATCCTCTGGCGGGAAAGGGTACGCCATCAGTAACTTTTTAGAAATGACCAGTTTCTTATCGGGGGAACCCATGCTTCTTCACACACTTCATTCACTCATCTGATGGGGGAACAAAACACTGGCTACTTTTTCTCCCCAAACATAAAACCCCTTTTTTGTGGTACCTGGGTTAATGTCAGAAATGTGGAACACATTTTTCATTGCCGAGATCATGCAACGGATGTTCCTAGTGGATTGTGTATATGTCTCAACCTCGTCGACACTGGAGTCAGACTCCGTGTCGACATCTGTGTCTGCCATCTGAGGTAGCGGGCGTTTTTGAGCCCCTGATGGCCTTTGAGACGCCTGGGCAGGCGCGGGCTGAGAAACCGGCTGTCCCACAGCTGTTACGTCATCCAGCCTTTTATGTAAGGAGTTAACACTGTCGGTTAATACCTTCCACCTATCCATCCACTCTGGTGTCGGCCCCACAGGGGGCGACATCACCTTTATCGGCATCTGCTCCGCCTCCACATAAGCCTCCTCATCAACCATGTCGACACAGCCATACCGACACACTGCACACACACAGGGAATGCTCTGACTGAGGGCAGGACCCCACAAAGTCCTTTGGGGAGACAGAGAGAGAGTATGCCAGCACACACCAGAGCGCTATATAATGCAGGGATTCACACTACCCACAGTGATTTTTCCCTTATAGCTGCTATAATACACAGATTTGCGCCCAAATTTAGTGCCCCCCCTCTCTTTTTAACCCTTTGAGCTTGAAAACTACAGGGGAGAGCCTGGGGAGCTGTCTTCCAGCTGCACTGTGAAGAGAAAATGGCGCCAGTGTGCTGAGGGAGATAGCCCCGCCCCTTTTTTGGCGGACTTTCTCACGCTTTTTTATGGATCCTGGCAGGGGTATTTTTCACATATATAGCCTCTGGGACTATATATTGTGATTATTTTGCCAGCCAAGTTAATATTGCTGCTCAGGGCCCGCCCCCCCCCCCCAGAGCCCTGCACCCATCAGTGACCGGAGTGTGAGGTGTGCATGAGGAGTAATGGCGCACAGCTGCAGTGCTGTGCGCTACCTTGTTGAAGACCGAAGTCTTCTGCCGCCGATTTTCAGGACCATCTTCATGCTTCTGGCTCTGTAAGTGGGACGGCGGCGCAGCTCCGGGACCGGACGATCGAGGTCGGGCCCTGTGTTCGATCCCTCTGGAGCTAATGGTGTCCAGTAGCCTAAGAAGCCCAAGCTAGCTGCAAGCAGGTAGGTTCGCTTCTTCTCCCCTTAGTCCCTCGTAGCAGTGAGTCTGTTGCCAGCCGATCTCACTGAAAATAAAAAACCTAAAATATACTTTCTTTTCTAGGAGCTCAGGAGAGCCCCTAGTGTGGATCCAGCTCAGCCGGGCACAAGATTCTAACTGAGGTCTGGAGGAGGGTCATAGAGGGAGGAGCCAGTGCACACCAGGTAGTCCTAAAGCTTTCTTTAGTTGTGCCCAGTCTCCTGCGGAGCCGCTATTCCCCATGGTCCTTACGGAGTTCCCAGCATCCACTAGGACGTCAGAGAAAAATTGTGGTACCACTCAAGAAGATGATTGCGATTTCGTTTTTCAAAATTGGATAATATCTTAGCCAACCAGCGCCTAAATATTTTGTATTTATGCCCTACAGGCATACCCAAGAAAAAAAGATGCTTCCAGCATTTCTTCTAGTATGTATATTAGAGTACCTGGACCAGAAAAAAATAAAGTTTAGTTAATCTTCAAGTTATAGGCACAGACAGGGAGGTTACTAATACTGGTCATGTTGGAGGAGTAATTATACTGATTGCGAAACCTGTTAGAAATTCATTCAATGGCTCATGTGTTTAAGCGCCCTACACACTGGGCAATGGTGACGGGCAGGGCTGGATTGGCCATAGAAGCAACAGGGAGTTTCCCCGGTAGGCCAACCAGTGTGTGGGGCCGCCTGACCTATGCGGCCCGTCCCCATTCTACGGCACCAGGCTGTGGGCCGTTTACTGAAACAACTGCAGGCAGCGGTCGCTATTGGGAGAGCTGGCCCTCCCCCCTCACAATACTTGCTGCTTAATGTCTTGCTGCGGCCGCTATCAGAAGAGCTGGCCTGGCCGCCCCCCCCTGCACGTCACCAGTTTATGCTGCGCCCCCTCCTCCCTCCCTCGAAAGCCTATACCTTTCTGAGGCCATGGGCCGCAATCAGGAGGGCTGGCCCAACCCCCTCCACGGCACCAGATTATGCTTATGCTGCCTCCCCTGCACGTCTTCAGTTTATGCTGCCCCCGCATGTCACCAGTCTATGCTGTACCCCCCCCCCCCCCCCCCTCAATCAGGAGAGCTGGCACGGCCCCCCCATCCCATGGATGTGTGCATACATATATGGGCTTGTGTGGAGGGTGGTGACTCCAGGGAACAGGGGGTGGGTGGGTGTGTGTGGTGACTGGGATGTATTAGGTTGTGTGCGCGTGGTGACGGGGGTAAAAGGGGGCGTGGGGGGGTGTGTGTGAAGTTTTTCACCCCCCACCCCGTGTTCTGTCAAGTGTGTCACCCCCCCCCCCCCCCAAACTGTTCTGTCACTGTGCCACCCCCCCCAGTGTTATGTTAGTGTCACCCCCCCTCTGTGTATTCTGTCTCAGTCACTGTGTCACACCCCCCCCCCCCATCTGTGTTTTGTGTCTGTACAGGGTGAGGCTCCACGCCACGTGGGTCAACCTGCCTCACAGGCACCATGCAGAAGCCCTGCCACTATAAGTAAAGTCTAGATCCGCCACTGGTATAAGTCTATTCTGACCTCTGCCTGCACTGCGCTCCCGGCCACCACCAGACTGTAATGCCAGCCTGTCTGCAGGGAGGGGGGAAGAAGCTGGAAGAAATGGTGACATGGAGCTTTGCCTGATTGCAGCAGTCAGACAGATCTCCATGTACTACTATCAGGTACTGCAGTTTGCAGGACATTTTTTTGTTAAAGATTGAGAGCTGTAGTGCCAGTGTAACATGGAGATCTGGATTGGGGGGGGGGTGTAATAGTATGCAGAAGAGGAATACTCTTAGTTCAATTTCCTCCAGACCACTTTGCCCGGCCATGAGAATTCTTTAGTGCAGCGCTGTAGTGTAGCCGCAGCTCCCACACAAATAGAAGGGACGGTGGGCAGGCGGCGCTAGACTGATACCCTTAGCCCACCTCCCCCAGTCCCCTTCCAATGGTGCTGCACTGCGGAGGGAATAAGGAGCTGGTGGCGCACTGAGAGCAGACACCACTGAGAGATGAGGCAAGTGGGGTGGGGGTGACATTTATTATGTGTAAAAGGGGCACTGCTACCGTGCCAATTAGTGTATGTGTATAAGCACCACTGATACTGTACCCATTGTGTATAAGCGGCACTGTTACTGTGGCCATTATTATGTATATAAGTGGCACGGATACTGTGCCCATTATGTGTATAAGTGGCACTGATACCATGGCCATTATGTGTATAAGCAGCACTGCTACCGTTGGCATTATTATGTGTACAAACGGCACTGATACCGTGGGTATTATGTATGTAAGCAGCACTGATACCGTGCCCATTATTATGTGTATAAGCGGCACTGTTACCTTGGGTATTATGTACATAAGCGCCACTGATACTGTGGACGTGTATAAGGGGCGCTACTGTGTAGCATAGCGTGAATATGGGGCAATACTCTGTGGTGTAATATGAAATAGAGGCACTACGTACAGTGTAATGACAATAAGGGGGAAATTCAAATGTTTGAAAAGTCAGTTGGGTGTCTGTTTTTTCCTGTCTATTAGATAGGAAAAAAACAGACACCCAACCGCCTTTTCAAACAATTTAATATCCCCCTAAGAGTGTGCTACTGTGTTGCATACCATGTATTGGGGGTACTATTGTGTGGCCACACCCTTTCCATGTGATGCCGCACACCTTTTTTGTGACACGCGCCTTCAACGTGCACTGTTCTTTTAGACACTATGGGGGTTAGGGCGCAAATTTGTAGTTTACGGGGGGGGGGGGGGGGGGAGGGGGGTGCCTAACACCCTATCATCGCCCCTGCCTCTGCATAATGGGTGGGGCGTCGGTGGCGGGGGAAATGAGTTCCACCACCTCTCCAGAACCACTTTAAACCCTGGTAGGGACAGACAACACACAATGAGAAGGGGAATGGGGAAAAAACTGCACATACAAAACTGGAGACAAGAAGGCTAACAGAAGGTGAAAGACAGGCAGGTGATTGATAGATGGAGGCATACACACAGATAGGGAACAGACAGCAGAAAGTGGAACAATTGTCAATGAATGGGAAAGTGAATTGCTCAGAATTGTTCACCCAGTGGAGATGCAGTAAAGGTAGGGTCAGGTGGTACAGCAGTAAGCTGTACCCCCTATTTAAACAGGGTGGCTGCATGCTTCCAATTGTGGCTGTCCCATTGGCGCAGAAGCCCTGCATCAAGTGACTGGCCGAAGCTTGGCAGATAAAAGGGGAGAGAGGCAGAAACTGTGCAGAAGGAGAAAGGCAGAAGGTGGTCAGTGAATAGACAGAAGGAAACATGCATTAGGGAGAATGATATAGGTGTGAAAATGAGAAAAGAGAGGCTGGGAGAAACATGCAGGAGATGGACTGAGAGGGAGGAGGAGACGCACGCAAAAGATGGACTAAGAGAGCAAACATATGAAGAAGATAGGCTATCTTCCCCACTAAGTCCAAGGGGTTAATTTATTTCAACCGTATTCTCGGACTAAATAAGGTGCTTAGTCATGAGAACGGGCATTCTCTGACTAAAATGACTCGCCGTGGTGCTGTTTGCACAGCGTTAGGACACAAAGCAGCATTGCGGACCTAGTTTTGTTGAATTTCGGCTCGCACCCTTGGAAGAATGCAAGAAGAAATCCTCTAGTCAGGGACAGCATCGCTCTGAATTGAATAGCACCAGGAGCTCCCTCCCAGCGCTACTCAATCCGTGTTGAACTGAATTGACCCCTTAGAAGCAGAGACAAATGAAGAAGATGGACTGAGATGTGAGTGTGCAGAGGATTAAATGTCACGCCAGTTTTAATTTCTTAACTACTCCTGCTACAACACAATACTTTCTAAACTTTTAGTGTGTTGGGTCCAGCTAATTTGACATGCTCTGCCTTTTGTTGGTGTAACTCCACCTACATTACATTTTGAAGTAATCCCACCTACTTTGGTATTGGCTCCGCCTACAGTTGGTTTGGTGCCGCCCACATGAGGCCACTTCTACAAACTTTTCCAGGGCCACTTTTGTTTCCCAATCCGTCCCTGGTGACGGGAGATATGAATGATATATTGTATAGTGTGTAGGCACCAACAATGAATGATGTGCAACCCCGCGGTCGTTCATTGTTGGTTTCCCGTCTTTTTTAAAAGCAAAACAATTTGGACGATAACGATCATCAGTCAGATCGTTCATTGTCCAAATTGCTGCCGTTGCCCAGTGTGTAGGGCGCTTTACACACAAATAAGCTGCCATTTGTCACATTGATGAAGGAACGAGATGTGCAGATCCAGGGCCGGTTCAAGGGCGCTCTGCGCCCCGGGCAGGAAATGGGGCGTGGCCTAATACAGGGGGCGTGGTCAATTACGCCCCCTGTACATTAAAAACGCCGCTTGAATGCTGAGCGGTGCGCGATGACGTCATCGCGCACCGCACAGCAAAAGGTCCTCTCCACGAAGGGAAACTAGACGCTATGAGTCTAGTTCCCTTCGTAGAGAGGACCTTTGCTATGCGGTGCGCGATGACGTCATCGCGCACCGCTCAGCAAAGTTACTCTCCAGGAAGGGAAACTAGACGCATAGCGTCTAGTTCCCTTCAGGAGGCGGACGGGGACGGGGACGGCAGCGGAGGCGGACAGGGACACAACGGGCAACAGTGGCGGATCTTGCCACGGTGCGGCGCCCTCCGGATGGCGCCAGCTCCCTCCGGAAGGCGGCGCCCCGGGCAAAAGTCCTGCTTGCCCGTGGCAAGATCCGCCACTGTGCAGATCAGTACTCTGGTCCCATTGGGAAAAGCCTCTTGTATTGCAACAAGTTTCCTGTAGGTAAATTTAAGAAGGTAAATACTACCCTCCCGATTACATCTGAGTTGAGTACTGACCAAAAAATAAGAATTTACTCACCGGTAATTCTATTTCTCGTAGTCCGTAGTGGATGCTGGGAACTCCGTAAGGACCGTGGGGAATAGCGGCTCCGCAGGAGACTGGGCACAACTAAAGAAAGCTTTAGGTCACCTGGTGTGCACTGGCTCCTCCCACTATGACCCTCCTCCAAGCCTCAGTTAGGACACTGTGCCCGGACGAGCTGACATAATAAGGAAGGATTTTGAATCCCGGGTAAGACTCATACCAGCCACACCAATCACACCGTACAACTCGTGATACTATATCCAGTTTGACAGTATGAAAACAACTGAGCCTCTCAACAGATGGCTCAACAATAACCCTTTAGTTAGCAATAACTATTTACAAGTATTGCAGACAATCCGCACTTGGGATGGACACCCAGCATCCACTACGGACTACGAGAAATAGAATTACCGGTGAGTAAATTCTTATTTTCTCTGACGTCCTAGTGGATGCTGGGAACTCCGTAAGGACCATGGGGATTATACCAAAGCTCCCAAACGGGCGGGAGAGTGCGGATGACTCTGCAGCACCGAATGAGAGAACTCCAGGTCCTCCTCAGCCAGGGTATCAATTTTGTAGAATTTTGCAAACGTGTTTGCCCCTGACCAAGTTGCAGCTCGGCAAAGTTGGAAAGCCGAGACCCCTCGGGCAGCTGCCCAAGATGAGCCCACCTTCCTTGTGGAATGGGCTTTTACAGATTTTGGCTGCGGTAGTCCAGCCGCAGAATGCGCCAGCTGAATTGTGCTACAAATCCAGCGAGCAATAGTCTGCTTAGAAGCAGGAGCACCCAGTTTGTTGGGTGCATACAGGATAAACAGCGAGTCAGTTCTCCTGACTCTAGCCGTCCTGGAAACATAATTTTTCAAGGCCCTGACTACGTCCAGTAACTTGGAATCCTCCAAGTCCCTAGTAGGCGCAGGCACTACAATAGGTTGGTTCAAGTGAAAAGCTGATACCACCTTAGGGAGAAACTGGGGACGAGTCCTCAATTCTGCCCTATCCATATGGAAAATCAGATAAGGACTTTTATATGACAAAGCCGCCAATTCTGATACACGCCTGGCCGAAGCCAAGGCCAATAACATGACCACTTTCCGCGTGAGATATTTTAGATCCACGGTTTTTAGTGGCTCACACCAATGTGATTTTAAGAAACTCAACACCACGTTGAGAACCCAAGGTGCCACTGGAGGCACAACCGGGGGCTGAATATGCAGCACTCCTTTTACAATGTCTGAACTTCAGGTACTGAAGCTAGTTCTTTCTGGAAGAAAATCGACAGAGCCGAGATCTGTATCTTAATGGAGCCTAATTTTAGGCCCATAGACACTCCTGCTTGTAGGAAATGCAGAAATCGACCTAGTTGAAATTCCTCTGTTGGGGCCTTTTTTGGCCTCACACCAAGCAACATATTTCCGCCATATGCGGTGATAATGTTTTGCAGTTACATCTTTCCTGGCTTGAATCAGCGTAGGAATGACTTCCTCCGGAATGCCCTTTTCCTTTAGGATCCGGCGTTCAACCGGCATGCCGTCAAAACTTAGCCGCGGTAAGTCTTGGAACAGACAGGGCCCCTGCTGCCGCAGGTCCTGTCTGAGCGGCAGAGGCCATGGGTCCTCTGATATAATTTCTTGAAGTTCTGGGTACCAAGCTCTTCTTGGCCAATCCGGAACCACGAGTATCGTTCTTACTCCTCGCCTTCCTATTATTCTCAGTACCTTTTGTATGAGAGGCAGAGGGGGGAACACATAAACCGACTGGTACACCCACGGTGTTACCAGAGCGTCCACAGCTATCGCCTGAGGGTCCCTTGACCTGGCACAATATCTTTTATAGCTTTTTGTTGAGGCGGGACGCCATCATGTCCACCTGTGGCCTTTCCCAATGGTGTACAATCCTTTGGAAGACTTCTGGATGAAATCCCCACTCTCCCGGGTGGAGGTCGTGTCTGCTGAGAAGATCTGCTTCCCAGTCGTCCACTCCGGGAATGAACACTGCTGACAGTGCTAACACATGATTTTCCGCCCATCGGAGAATCCTTGTGGCTTCTGCCATCGCCATCCTGCTTCTTGTGCCGCCCCGTTGGTTTACATGGGCGACTGCCGTGATGTTGTCTGATTGGATCAGTACCGGCTGGTTTTGAAGCAGAGGCCTTGCCTGACTCAGGGCATTGTAAATGGCCCTCAGTTCCAGAATATTTATGTGTAGGGAAGTCACCTGACTTGACCAAAGTCCCTGGAAGTTTCTTCCCTGTGTGACTGCCCCCCAGCCTCAAAGGCTGGCATCCATGGTCACTAGGACCTAGTCCTGTATGCCGAACCTGCGGTCCTCTTGAAGATGGGCACTCTGCAGCCACCACAGTAGAGATACCCTGGTCCTTGAAGACAGGGTTATCAGCCGATGCATCTGAAGATGTGATCCGGACCACTTGTCCAACAGGTCCCACTGAAAAGTTCTTGCATGGAACCTGCCGAATGGGACTCGCGTGCAATGATGCACCGATACCTGTTTTGGCTTCAGGAGGTCTCTGACTAGAGATGACAGCTCCTTGGCTTTCTCCTCCAGGAGAAACACTTATTTCTGTTCTGTGTCCAGAACCATCCCCAGGAACAGTAGACGTGTCGTAGGAACCAGCTGTGACTTTGGACTGTTTAGAATCCAACCGTGCTGTTGTAGCATTTTCCAAAATAGTGCTACCCCGACTAGCAACTGCTCCTTGGACCTTGCCCTTATAAGGAGATTGTCCAAGTACGGGATAATTAAAACTCCCTTTTTTCGAAGGAGTATCATCATTTCGGCTATTACCTTGGTAAACACCCTCGGTGCCATGTACAGTCCAAACGGCAGTGTCTGGACTTGGTAATGGTAATCCTGTACCACAAATCTGAGGTACTCCTGGCGAGGATGGTAAATGGGGACATGCAGGTAAGCATCCTTGATGTCCCGGGATCCCATGTAATCCCCCTCGTCCAGGCTTGCAATAACCGCCCTGAGCGATTCCATCTTGAACTTGAATTTTTTTTATGTATGTGTTCAAGGATTTTAAATATAAAATGGGTCACACCGAACCATGCGGTTTCGGTATCCCAAACCGTGTGGAATAGTAACCCCGTCCTTGTTGAAGTAGGGGCACCTTGAGTATTACCTGCTGGGAATACAGCTTATTAATTGCCTCTAGCGCAGCCTCCCTGCCTGAGGGAGTTGTCGGCAAGGCATATTTGAGGAAACGGCGGGGGGGAGACATCTCGAATTCCAGCTTGTACCCCTGAAATACTACTTGAATGAAACAGGGATCCACCTGTGAGCGAGCCCACTGATCGCTGAAATTTTTGAGACTGCCCCCCCACCGTACCTGGCTACACCTGTGGAGCCCCCGCGTCATGCTGTGGACTCAGAGGAAGCGAGAGAAGAATTTTGATTCTGGGAACAGGCTGACTGGTGCAGCTTTTTCCCTCTTCCCATGTCTCTGTACAGAAAGGAAGCGCCTTTGACCCGCTTGCTTTTCTGAAACCGAAAGGACTGTACCTGATAATACAGTGCTTTCTTAGTCTGTGAGGAAACCTGAGGTAAAAATATTTCTTCCCAGCTGTTGCTGTGGATACGAGGTCCCAGAGACCATCCCCAAATAATTCCTCACCCTTATAAGGCAGAATCTCTATGCGCCTTTTAAAGTCAGCATCACCTGTCCAGTGACAGGTCTCTAATACCCTCCTGACAGAATGGACATTACATTCATTTTGGATGCCAGCCGGCAAAATATCCCTCTCTGCATCCCTCATATATAAGACGACGTCTTTAATATGTTCTCTTGTTTGACAGGGTCATCGACCACGCTGCAGCAGCACGATCTGCAGGTCTCAGTCTAGTACCTGAGTGTGTAAATACAGACTTCAGGATAGCCTCCTGCTTTTTATCAACAGGTACCTTCAAAGTGGCCGTTCCTAAAACGGCAGTGCCACCTTTTTTGACAACCGTGTGAGCGCCTTATCCACCCTAGGGGATATCTCCCAGCGTAACTTATCCTCTGGCGGGAAAGGGTACGCCATCAGTAACTTTTTAGAAATTACCAGTTTCTTATCGGGGGGAACCCACGCTTTTCACACACTTCATTCATTCATCTGATGGGGGAACAAAACACTGCCTGCTTTTTCTCCCCAACATAAAAACCCATTTTTATAGGGTTAATGTCAGAAATGTGTAACACATTTTTTTTATTGCCGGGATCAAGTCACGGATGTTCCTAGTGGATTGTGTATATGTCTCAACCTTGTCGACACTGGAGTCAGACTCCGTGTCGACATCTGTGTCTGCCATCTGAGTGAGCGGGCGTTTTTGAGCCCCTGATGGCCTTTGAGATGCCTGGGCAGGCGCGGACTGAGAAGCCGGCTGTCCCACAGCTGTTACGTCATCCACCCTTTTATGTAAGGAGTTGACACTGTCGGTTAATACCTTTCACCTAACCATCCACTCTGGTGTCGGCCCCACAGGGGGCGACATCACATTTATCGGCATCTGCTCCGTCACCATATAAGCCTCCTCATTAAACATGTCGACACAGCCGTACCGACACCCCGCACACACACAGGGAATGCTCTGACTGAGGACAGGACCCCACAAAGCCCTTTGGGGAGACAGAGAGAGTATGCCAGCACACACCAGAGCGCTATATAATGTGGGGATTAACACTATAACTGAGTGAAATTTCCCCAATAGCTGCTTGTATATATAATATTGCGCCTAAATTTAGTGCCCCCCCCCTCTCTTTTTAACCCTTTGAGCCTGAAAACTACAGGGGAGAGCCTGGGGAGCTTTCTTCCAGCTGCACTGTGAAGAGAAAATGGCGCCAGTGTGTCTGCGGGAGATAGCTCCGCCCCTTTTTCGCAGACTTTTCTCCCGTTTTTTTCTGGATTCTGGCAGGGGTATTTACCACATATATAGCCTCTGGGGCTATATATTGTGGTATTTTTGCCAGCCAAGGTGTTTTTATTGCTGCTCAGGGCGCCCCCCCCAAGCGCCCTGCACCCTCAGTGACCGGAGTGTGAAGTGTGTATGAGTAGCAATGGCGCACAGCTGCAGTGCTGTGCGCTACCTTGGTGAAGACTGATGTCTTCTGCCGCCGATTTTCCGGACCTCTTCTTGCTTCTGGCTCTGTAAGGGGGACGGCGGCGCGGCTCCGGGACCGAACACCAAGGCTGGGCCTGCGGTCGATCCCTCTGGAGCTAATGGTGTCCAGTAGCCTAAGAAGCCCAAGCTGGCTGCAAGCAGGCAGGTTCGCTTCTTCTCCCCTTAGTCCCTCGCTGCAGTGAGCCTGTTGCCAGCAGGTCTCACTGAAAATAAAAAACCTAATTCTATACTTTCTTTCTAGAAGCTCAGGAGAGCCCCTAGTGTGCATCCAACCTCGGCCGGGCACAAAATCTAACTGAGGCTTGGAGGAGGGTCATAGTGGGAGGAGCCAGTGCACACCAGGTGACCTAAAGCTTTCTTTAGTTGTGCCCAGTCTCCTGCGGAGCCGCTATTCCCCATGGTCCTTACGGAGTTCCCAGCATCCACTAGGACGTCAGAGAAATATCTTTATGACGTGTAATGCAGTAAAGAGTAGTGCCTGCTCTGAAGACCTAGCCAACATGTTCCCAGGTAATCAATCACATGCACAATTTCTGACCAAAGCCAGTAGAATTCTGCGTACTTATGTTGGAACCCCAAATCAATTTGCAAACCTTGTCACCCTTGTAATGTACATCCAAAAGGTGTATGCTGTTTGGTTTTCTGTCAAAACTAAACCAAATTGTAAGGATGGTTCAAGACACTTCTGGCAGTAAGTGAAACTCTCTAAATACCTCCCTGTCTCACTAAGAAATGTTATTGATCCAGTACGTAGAAATGCTTTCTGGGCTTGCTCAGAAAATATCCTCTTGTCGATAATCACAGATGAGAGGCAAGATATTCGTTGCTTGGTTTGAGTCGCATCTTGGAGGCTAGGGCAAATGCAACTCCATTTGAAAATGTGCGGGTATTTTAAGTACCTGAAATTAATTTAACTTTCAGTCAGGCGCAATGTTCGAAGTCCCATAAATGGGTGCAATAAGCCCAATAGGCACAGCCTAAAAATAATGCGTTTGTAACATTAAAATGTCTTCATTTTCACTAGATCATCCAGAAACAACATTTCTAAGGGGTTTTAAACAAATTAAATGAATAGTTTATGGAAAACAGTGGCATTTTATTAAAAAAAAGTTATTCTGACAGTTATGAAACTCTTCTACATTTTTCATCAACACCAAGTGATGATAGAAAAAACAATGTGCCTGGTAGATCACTTTGTTCACTGTGGAAGGTTAAGACAAAACTGACCTATATGCTATCAAACATCATTAGGTATGTGACAGCTACACAGTGGCACATGCAGGGGGGTTTCCGAGCACCCAGAAACCCCCCCCCTGATGGACCAAGTTTTATTTTTGAGACGGATACAGCTCTGTCTCCGTCTCTACAGTGACTGCTGCATCTCTGATCAGGCCAATTCTCTGTGCTTTGCAATGCACAGGAAATGGCCGGGGAGAGCCGCAGGCAGAGACAGGAGCGGGTAGCGGCATTCAGCGTGACGGCCGAAGCTACAAGTAGAATGCTGGAACTCACCAGCGCGGCAAGCGGCTGGCCGACGAGAGGTGCACACAGGCTTGCAGGGGCTGAGGCACTCTGTAGCCAAAAGCATTTGGCTGCACTACAGAGGAGAAGGAGCATGTATAGTACAGTAGTTATTTATTATTTGTGTGTATGTGTAGCTATATATGTGTATCTGATATATACACACATATATACATACAAACATACACACACATGAATATTTACATTTTATTTGCAGGGGGCTTCCAGATATGAGACTGTAGTAACTTGAAACTTTCAATATTTCGGGATTCTACCCATCGCCATCTCCTGACGACGGGTACAGTCATAAAACGTTGATAGAATAAAGCACTTTCTCAAGTTACTACAGTCTTGGAGTCTCACCATCACTATATATTTCATATCTGGAAAAAAAACCTTGCAAATCCTGCGTTTGCCCCTGGCTACACAACACCACGAGGCTGTCGACTAGGAAGAGAAGGGGTGGGAAAATTGTAAGAACTGTCTAGTAGAGTAGTTGCGTCTGACCAAAGGCTAAAGGCATTAAATACTACCAGCTCATAAACTGTGAAATAGTAAACATCACAGAGCCTTCAGCTTTCAGTAATGTACCCTCATATGTACTCACCCAAATGTGCACAGATGGAGTAAACCCTCTTTGTGTTCCCTTCACACACCCAAAGTATGGAAATAAATGTCAAATTAGTGACCGAGGCTTCTGAAATATGCTGTGATGAGGAGGGCCGGGATGGTTTCATTAGGTCTGATCTTCAGTCACGTGCAGTAATGCCAAAGTTTGATTTTAAAAAGATTACAAGCTTCTAGAACAGTGAGCAATGATCAGCTGAGCACGTTATAATTTGACAGGGAGGGCTGAGGGTGGAACTCAAGCTGCAGCCACCTCCACGTGATGAGTCCTCGGTTGTTGCATGTGTATGTTCGCAATAAGCTGAGAGCTGCATGTAGAGTGAAACAAATACCCTACTACTGCATTTTAGATGACCCTCACAATCGATGCGTAAAATTTTTCCTTTTTGAACCTCTTTTCAACCCACCCTAATATGCAGTGCATAGGTAGACACAGTCTGACTGATTGTGAACTATCATTTCTGACTAAATTTCTTGTGAAATGACAAGGCACAGAACTGCAGCATTATTGCACAAAGAAATAAGCATGTTCACTTCCTTCACAAACTCGTTATGGCAGTCCACAGAGGCCACTGGAGGGCTATGATCATCTACAACTACAAGAGTGGTCTGCAACAGCAGGACAGTTTTGACTGACTGCAAGCTGCTTTTGGGGGAGAAAACACCTTCCTGAGCCATTGTGGTTAAGTATTTTTTAGAAGTCCGGCATGGGATAGTGTTCCTGGAAGACAAGCACTGTGGCTGATGTGTACCTGCTATCATCGAGGCCAACATTGCTTCCGTGCATGCCATAGTTGGGGTGGACACCAGCGTGACCATGCCCAGTTAGAGGAGATAGTCATCTCATTGGGATACATCCGTTTGATACTCCACGAAAAGCTTGGCCTGAGCAAGGCTACTGCATGCTAGTTGCTCCAGTGGGATGTAGTCACCACGCCGGTGTTCACGATCCCAGTGCTGGCACCGGAATCCAAACACCTGTCAGAATGCTGGCGCCGAAATCCTGACCATCGGGATCCCGAATGTAAGTATACGGGTGAGGGTTAGGATTAGGGTTCCTTTAGTACAGAGCCCCTATCGGGATTTACAACAATCGGGATACCGAGGTCGGGAATCAACTGGTCTCCCAAATCCAACCTGCCCCAGCTACTGACTCAATAGCAGGAGGAGGCCCGTGTGACTTGGTGCTGCAACATATTGACCAGGTTTGATGGCGGCCGCTCAAATTCTGTAAGATCATCATTGGCAATAAATCTCGAATCTACTGTTTTGACCCAGAGAATAAACAGTTGGCCCAGTGGATCCCAATTGGAGGTGCGCCACCCCATAAGTTCTGACATGAGTACTGCGTGACCAAGTAGATGTTGGCTGTTTCTGTAGCCAAGACTGATCATGGAGCTACCGTTCAACTCAAACAGCAGGGCACTATCACTAGGGACTGGTACACCAAGCAATGCCTGTCCCAATTACTGGAATCCATTTCCAAGCACCATCTAATAACTCTTGCTCGTGGTGCCATTCTCAATCATGACAATGCACCTGCCCACAAATCCAGCAAAGCCGTGAATTTTCTGGTCTATGAACGCATCCAGGAGCTTGGTTACCCGCTGTACATTCCAGACCAGGCCTGCTGCAACTTTTTCATGTTCCCACAAATCAAGCACAAGATGCGTGGGATTCATTTCGAGTTACTGGAAGCAGCAGTGGAGACCTTTATTCAGCATCTAGAAGACCTACCTGCTTCAGAATGGTCCAGTTGCTTCACCAAGTGGTTTGAGCACATGAAACTTTGCATAGACTCCTCCAGCAATTTTTTTTGTTTGTTTGTAATCATAATACTTTTTGTGCATCTGGAAACTTATTGCATACCCCTCATAATTATTGAACTCCCTTGTGAGGAAAGGCTAATCAGACGATGCCATGGCTTACCGCAATTATCAGTGGGGTACTCTTGCCCTGAGAGAAATTAGTATTATGTACCTGATATTAAATTTCATTGACCCCTCCATGATCATGGGATAATCCCCTCCTCTTCCATTTCAGAACTAGTAAAAGAAAAAACAAGTAAAAAGACATCCATTTAGACATGTAAGGTCACTCCTTGCTTTGTGCTCTTTGTGCTTTCCCCAAGCTAAAAACACAGCAAAAATAGCTCAGAGATAAGCAATCAGTAATCTTACAGTAAGTATCAGGTACATGATACTAAGTTCCTTCTTTATCCTTTCTGGCAACATATATGAATGGGTGATACCAAAGCAGTTACTTCACTTAGGATGGATTACTAGGTAACTGAATATTTTTCAATTCTAAACCAATGAGAACAGTGAGCATTGTTTTTACTCTGACCCTACTGTAACTAGAGAAATTAGAAGCTGAGCTCACTTTTCTCTTTAGATACCTATATCTCTATTTACACAACAGCACTAAAGACTCCCAAACTTCACATTTGCAAAGCTTGTAGATTAATCCTTTGCAAAACTATGGACAGATGACCATTCTTTTCAGAGCTCCTCTATGAATGCAGGTTCCTTCTCTGCCCAAGATGTCACTACAGCTGTAATACCAACATTGCACTCTCAACAATTATTCATACACAGAAGGAAATAGAAAAGTGCAGGTGGCCACAAAGTATCAGTTGCAAGTTAGATAAAACAAAAACAAAGAAAACTTTAGACTTTCTCCAGTCTTTAATCAGACCTATTAAAATATATTTGTACAGAACCATGTCTAAATAAGGAGCTTTATGGTAGACTTACCATTGACAAATCTCTTTCTGCGAAGTACACTGGATTCCACAGGGAATAACATCGGGTGTACAGTTGGATCTTAATCCGAGGCACCAACAGGTTAAAGCTTTGACTGTTCCCAGGATGCACTGCACCACCTCCTCTATAGCCCTGCCTCCAGGCACTGGAGGTCAGTTTTGTTAACTAGTCCAACGCAGTAGCAGGTTAGAGAGGCGGCAGATGTTAGTCACATAGAACCACATTCTCACGACAGGAGAAGGGACTAGCAGCTAATGCAATACAAACCCAAAAAAGCTAAGTACGTCAGGGTGGGCGCCCTGTGGAATCCAGTGTACCTCGCAGAAAAAGATTTAACAATGGTAAGTCTACCATTAATCTCCTTTTCTGCAGCAGGGTACACTGGTATTCCACAGGGAATAACATCGGGGATGTCCTAAAGCAGTTTTTCATGGGAGGGGATGCACTGTAGCGGGCACAAGAACCCGGCATCCAAGGGAAGCATCCTGGGAGGTGGAAGTATCAAAGGCATAGAACCTGACGAACGTGTTCACTGAGGACCACGTAGCCGCCTTGCACAATTATTCTGCGGACGCGCCCAAGAAGGTCCAACCGAGTAGAATGGGCCTTGATAGCAGCAGGAGCCGGGAGCTCAGCCTGTGCATAAGCTTGTGCAATCACCATTCTAATCCATCTGGCCAAGGTTTGCTTATTCGCAGGCCAGCCACGTTTGTGAAAACTAAAAAGTACAAAATGGGAATCTGACCTCCTGATAGAGGCAGTCCTTTTCCACATAAATACGGAGAGCCCATACCACGTCCAAAGATCTTTCTTTGGAGGACAAACCAGAAGAGATGAAGACTGGAACCACAATCTCCTGGTTAAGGTGAAAAGATACCACCTTAGGTAAATAACCAGGGCGAGTTCGAAGAACTGCCCAGTCACGGTGAAAATTCAGAAAGGGTGGACGACAGGACAGAGTACCTAAGTCCGACACCCTTCTAGCAGAGGCAATAGCCAACAGAAACACTACCTTAAGCTTAAGGCATTTAAGGTCCACAGACTCCTCCTGAGTCTGTGGACCTTAAATGCCTTAAGCTTAAGGTAGTTCAAATGGAGACTCTTGCAGGGCATTTAAGATGACAGACAGATCCCATGGAGCCACAGGAGGGACACAGGGAGGCTGAATCCTTAGAACACCCTGAGTGAAAGTGTGAACGCCAGGAAGAGATGCAATATTTCTCTGAAACCACAACGACAAGGCAGATATATGAACCTTGAAGGAAGCCAGACGAAGGCACAAGTCTAAGACTCATTGTAGAAAAGCCAAAAGTCTGGAAGTTTTGAAAGTATATGCATCATAATTCTTAGCAGCACACCATGTGAAGTAAGAATTCCAGACCCTGTAATAAATCTGAGCTGAAGCTGGTTTACGGGCTTTCAACATAGTTTGAATGAAAGCCTCAGAGAATCCTTTTGCTCTCAGGAGTGATGCTTCAAGAACCACGCCATCAAAGCCAGTCTGGCCAGGTTCGGGTAGACACAAGGAAGTAGAAGAGGATGCTCTATCGAAAGACCCTGCAGGTCTGAGAACCAATGCCATCTGGGCCACGCTGGAGCGATTAGTAGTAGTATTCCTCCTTCTTGCTTGAACTTCCGTATTACCCTGGGCAGGAGTGACACTGGAGGGAACACGTATGGCAGCCGAAAGTTCCATGGAATTGCTAGTGCGTCCACGAACACTGCTTGAGGATCCCTTGTCCTTGCTCCGAAGACCGGAACCTTGTGATTGTGTTGAGATGCCATCAGGTCTACCTCTGGTAGGCCCCACTTGTCCACTAGGAGCTGAAAGGCTCCACTCTCCGGCGTGCACGTCCTGACGACTGAAGAAGTCCGCTTCCCAATTGAGGACTCCCGGAATGAACACTGCCGATATAGCTGGCAGATGGCGTTCCACCCACTGGAGAATTTTTGACACTTCCAACATTGCCATGCGGCTCTGAGTGCCGCCTTGATGATTTATGTACACCACTGTGGTGGCGTTATCTGATTGTACTTGAACAGGCCTGTTGTCAACGCATTGAACACTGCCCGCAATTTTAGAATGTTTATCGGGACAAGAGATTCCTCCCTGGTCCACCGACCCTGAAGAGAGTGTTGCTCCAACACTGCGCCCCAACCTTGCAGACTCACGTCCGTTGTCAGGAGGACCCAGTTGGAGATCCAGAAGGGACGGCCCCTGCTCAACTGTTTGTCCTGTAGCCACCAGCTCAGTGACAGATGAACCTCCGGAGTCCAGGAGATCATTTGAGACCTGATCCGGTGAGGAAGGCCATCCCACTTGGAAAGGATTAACCTCTGCAGAGGGCGGGAATGAAATTGAGCGTACTCTACCATGTCGAATGCTGACACCATGAGGCCTAGTACTTGCATCACAGAGTGTACTGACTCTCTGGTGAGAAAGGAAGTATCTGATCCTGTCCTGAAGTTTCAGGACTTTCTCTGGAGACCAGAACAATCATTGATTGTGTGTGTCCAACAATGCCCCCAGGTGCACCATGCTCTGAGCAGGGACCAGCGAGGACTTCTTCCAGTTGATAAGCCACCCGTGGGCTTGTAGGAATTGGACCGTCAGTTTCAGATATCTGAGGAGAACCTCTGGGGAGTCCGCCAGGATCAGCAAGTCATCCAGATACGGCATGATCCTGACATCCTAACGGCGGAGAAGAGACGTCATGACTGCTATGACCTTGGTGAAGATCTGAGGAGCCGTGGTCAGTCCGAAAGGCAAGGCCTGGAATTGATAATGTAGTTTGCCAATAGCAAACCGCAGATATTGTTAATGTGACATGGCAATAGGAATGTGCAGGTACGCATCCAGTATGCCCAGGGATACCATATAGTCCTTGGGTTCCATGGCCAGTACAATAGAACGCAGAGTTTCCATACGGAATTTGGATACCCTCACAAATTTGTTCAAAGATTTGAGGTTGAGTATAGGCCGGGAGGACCCATTTGGTTTCGGGACTAGAAACAGGGTCGAATAGTAGCCCCTGCCTCTTTGAGACAGAGGTATCGGCACAATCACTCCAGTATCTAGGAGAGATTGTACAACCAAGTGTAAAGTCTGTGCTTTCAGCGGATCCGAAGGGATAACAGTCGGGCAGAACTGGTGAGGGGGACGTCTCCCATGAGAGACAATTTCCCACACCCAGGCATCTGAAGTGGTTTTTAACCAGGCCTGGGCGAACTGCAGAAGTTGGCCTCCCGCCCTGGGGTCCCCAAGGGGGAGGCCCGCCCCGTCATGCCGCAGGCTTATCCTGTTTGGAAGCAGGCTGACGGGTGGCCCAAGATTGCTTAGACTTGGCATGACCCTTTGCTTTACCTGGGGGTCAAAAGGAACGAAAAGTGGTACTCTTAGCCTTCGGAGCAGAAGGATTAGTACTTGGGAGAAACACAGTCTTAGCTGTTGCCAAGTCAGTCACGATCTTGTTCAGATCCTCTCCAAATAGAATGCGGTAAAACTACTTTAGCAACCTTCTGACGTTTAAACTTATCAGGTTTCTTAGACAAAGCGGGAGGCTCAATATCATCATCAACCTGGAGAATCAGCTTGATAGCCTCCACTAGGTCAGGATCAACAACTTGAGTTGTAGATTCCTCATTAGAAGCAACTGTATCAGTGTCTGACGGATCAGTATAATCCCCATCCTCATCGGAAGAATCATCTGAAATATTAGTGGATTGTGTGGAAGAAATGGCCCATTTAGATGACCCCTTGGCCCCAGCAGGGCGAGGGGTAGGTTTTTGTCTAATCAAAGACTGATTTAATTGTTGTAACTGGGTAGACAGAGCATCCGCCCAAGCAGAGGCAGAACTCTGGGAGGCAACGGAGTCATCTGCCGCCGGGCTCCTGCTCTGAAGGGGGGCACCTCTCCTCGCATTCTGTGACACCATTGAATTAAGGTAATTGATAGCTGCCGCTGTCTTTTCAGTGGCTGACTTCCTCACTGGTCCCTGCACCCTACACGACACAGTCTTTTT
The DNA here is from genome assembly GCF_028390025.1 of Pseudophryne corroboree. NCBI lineage: Eukaryota > Metazoa > Chordata > Amphibia > Anura > Myobatrachidae > Pseudophryne > Pseudophryne corroboree. The sequence continues at coordinate 691,455,098 of NC_086448.1, forward strand.
ATTATACTGTAGATATACATTTTACAAGTGTCACACCCAGGATTAGAAACCACAACCTATTGCCCTGGAAGCACTGTTTGCTCCTGCATAGGAAATATGAGAATTCTAACTATATGAAGATACTTCTCTGACAATTACACGCAACTTCATATAGTTAGAATTCTCTTGCTTACTGTACAGGAGCAAATAACTCCATCAGTAAAGTGTCTACCATCAGTGTAACAGGTCATGGGTTCTAATCCTGGGTATGACTGCTAAGAAATGTGTGATTTCAAATAAAAGACAATTAAATGTATAAATACAGTATATAAATTTTTTTCAGAACACTCCATACACACACACACATATATATATATATATATATATATATATATATATATATATATACACACGCACACATACATATATTTATCTTAATATAGGTAATAGAGGTGTACCTCTCCTTCCATTCTGTGACACCATTGAATTAAGTTAATTGATAGCTGCCGCTGTCTTTTCAGTGGCCGACTTACTCACTGGTCCATGCACCTTACAAATCACACCCTCTTTATTATACTGAATATACACATTTTACAAGTATCACACCCAGGATTAGAACCCACGACCTATTACACTGGAAGCAGACACCTTACTGATGAAGCTGTTTGACCTGTATAGGAAATATGATAATTTTAACTATATGAAGATACTTCTCTGACAATTAACTTCATATAGTTAAAATGCTCATGCTTCCTCTACAGGAGCAAATAACTCCATCAGTAAAGTGTCTGCTGTCAGTGTAACATGTCATGGGTTCTAATCCTGGGTATGACTGCTAAGAAATGTGTGATTTCAAATAAAAGACAATTAAATGTATAAATACAGTATATACATTTTTTTCAGAACACTCCACACACACACACACACACACACACACACACACACACACACACACACACACACACATACATATATTTATCTTAATATAGGTAATAGGGGGGCACCAATATTTATCTTGCCTCCGGGCAACTGGGATGAACTTACGCCACTGCGCCCAAGGCGGGTTAACTACAGGGACAATATGTGGCTTGTGGCTGCAATGGCACAGGAGGTCCCACAGGGGCTGTAAGCTGCGTTACAAGCGTTGTCAGCATATTTGAAAAAGCAGCCCAAGGTGGGTCTTGATTTGCCACAGGTGCTGCAGACTGACTGGAAGGTGCAGGGCACGCTGTACCTGTACCCTCAGCTGAAACCTTTTCCTCAGTTAAATCCGTGGCGCCAGCACTGCATGATGCAGAAGCGTCTGCGGATTTCCCGCCCTGTGTAGCAGACATTATTGGGAATGTAACCTTAGGGCGCAACAGTACAATATAGCCAGACAAACACAGTACCTGCAAACCCCCCCCCGTGTTATGTGATAGCAAATGCAAATCACAAAACAGAGGATTTAGGCGGTGTAAGGTGATTGAAACACACAGTGAAAAATACAAAACAGTATATCCCGTGGGCTCATCAGCCAGGGTATCAAACTTGTAGAATTTTGCAAAAGTGTTTGAACCCGACCAAGTAGCAGCTCGGCAAAGCTGTAATGCCGAGACGCCTCGGGCAGCCGCCCAAGATGAGCCCACCTTCCTAGTGGAATGGGCTTTCACCGATTTCGGTACCGGCAATCCAGCCATAGAATGAGCCTGCTGAATCGTATTACAGATCCAGCGTGCAATCGTCTGCTTAGAAGCAGGAGCGCCAACTTTGTTGGCTGCATACAGGACAAACAGCGCCTCTGTTTTCCTAACACGAGCCGTTCTGGCTACATAAATTTTCAAAGCTCTGACCACGTCGAGAGACTTAGAATCAGCCAAGGCTTCAGTAGCCACAGGTACCACAATAGGTTGGTTCATGTGAAACGAAGAAACCACCTTTGGCAAAAATTGTTGATGAGTTCTCAAATCCGCTCTATCCTCGTGGAAAATCAAATAGGGGTTTTTGTGAGACAAAGCCGCCAATTCGGACACCCGCCTTGCGGACGCCAAGGCCAATAGCATGACTACTTTCCAAGTGAGAAATTTCAACTCAACCTTTTGTAAAGGTTCAAACCAATGTGACGTAAGGAACTGTAACACCACGTTAAGGTCCCATGGTGCCACTGGGGGCACAAAGGGAGGTTGGATGTGAGCACACCCTTCACAAAAGTCTGAACTTCTGGAAGCGAGGCCAAATCCTTTTGAAAGAAAATTGACAAGGCTGAAACCTGCACTTTAATGGAGCCTAACTTCAGGCCCGCATCCACACCTGCTTGCAAAAAGTGGAGAAAACGACCCAGCTGAAATTCTTCCGTAGGAGCCTTCCTGGATTCACACCAAGACACATATTTCCTCCAAATACGGTGATAATGATTCGCCGTTACCTCCTTTCTAGCTTTCAGTAGAGTGGGGATGACTTCCCCGGGAATACCATTTCTGCGGTGGGTTTGGCAGAAGCCGGGGAGGACTTCTGCTCCTGGGAGCTTGCCACAGCCGGCGAACTTTTTCCTCTTCCCTTACCGCTGGCCGCAAGGAAGGAAGATCCACGTCCTTTCCTGAATTTATGAGACCGAAAGGACTGCATCTGGTATTGAGGCGTTTTCTTTTGCTGCGGAGGGACAAAAGGCAAAAAGGAAGACTTACCCACGGTAGCCGTAGAAACCAGGTCCGCGAGGCCTTCACCAAACAACACTTCACCTTTGAAGGGCAGGGCCTCCATAGCCTTTTTAGAGTCAGCATCACCATTCCACTGATGAGTTCACAACGCCCTCCTAGCCGAGACTGCCATGGCATTGGCCCTTGATCCCAAGAGGCCAATATCTCTCGCCGCTTCCCTTAGATATATTGCTGCGTCCCTGATATGACCCAGCGTCAAAAACACGTTATCCCTATCCAGGGTGTCTATGTCAGATGACAAGTTATCTGCCCACCTTTCAATAGCGCTACTCACCATGCCAACGCCACGGCCGGCCTGAGCAGCGTACCCGTAGTAACATAAATAGATTTTAAGGTAGTTTCCTTACGATCCGCAGGATCCTTTAGGGCCGCCGTGTCAGGGGACGGTAGCGCCACCTTCTTGGACAAACGCGCCAGAGCTTTGTCCACCGTGGGTGAGGATTCCCAACGTAACCTATCCTGCGAGGGAAAAGGATACGCCATAGCAATCCTCCTGGGAATCTGCAGTCTTTTATCAGGGGATTCCCAAGCTTTTTCAAAAAGAGCGTTCAGTTCATGAGAGGGAGGAAACATTACCTAGGTTTCTTTCCCTTAAACATACAGACCCTTGTGTCAGGGACAGTGGGGTCTTCTGTGATATGTAACACCTCTTTCTGCTGCAGGGTACACTGGGCTCCACAAGGAATGGACAATGGGGTGTAGAGTAGGATCTTGATCCGAGGCACCAACAGGCTCAAAGCTTTGGCTGTTCCCAGAATGCATAGCGCCGCCTTCTATATCACCCCGCCTCCCTGCACAGGATCTCAGTTTTGTAGTTGGTGCTGCAGTAGCAGGCACTTAACAGAGGGGCTGCTCCAGCCAGCCCTAAGAAGAGCTTTTTTTCTGAGGAAAAAAGTGAAGACTTCAATGTCAGTGGACATTCACGGCTGCAGCTCCGGCTCTCCCCAGCGGCGCTGTACACTCCCGAGCCCTGGTTGCCAGGTAACTACAGCTGGAGGCTCCGGTTTTCTTCTTGTCAGGCACACACGACGGGGGCTCTCCGGGATCGCGTGGCCGCGCTTCGGGAGGTGGTAAGTGGGTCCCGCTTGCGGGACCCGGTCTTTATCGCGATCTGCCGCGGTCAGTGGGAGGCGGGCCGCGCGCGCTGGTGGTGGACACTGTGGCAGTACAGGCGATCCCACTAGATCACTAGGGCATGGGACAGGTCAGGTTTTCTCTATAAAACGTTATATTAGAGCCCGCAGTACCCGGTGGTTTTGCAAGCAGGGGGATAGAGCTTGGACCTTAAGCCCCTCCCCCAGGGCACCTTTTTCTGCAAATGTTACTGCCCTGGAGCTGCATATCTGTCTCTCCCTCACTCCCTGGCAGTGTCTGCGGCGACATTATCCCTCAGCTCACTGTTCCTGGGAATGCTTGGTCGAATCCTCCTATGTAAAGCCGCCTGGTTGTCAGTGCTGTGACTTTACAAGACACTTAAGTACTCTACCTGCCTTTTTTAGTCAGTGTTAGTTAAGAAAGAGTGCATTTAGTCAGGGCTTCCTAGTACAATTACCCTGTGATATACATCCAGTTCTTACTGTGTACTGTTATATCTATTGTTATATAGCTGTGTAAGCTAGTCCAGTGCAGTATTATTGTTAGTAATAACCTCTGCATTGTACAAACTGTGACTATTTGTGTGTGCATTTGATAGCTGAGTGGTGTCCATTTCGTCTCTTCCACTCAACCTGCTATCCCTATATTCTATAACCTGAGGGGGCTTGGTGCGTCAGGTTTTATCTAATATAGGATTTTCACAAAGATATACTGTATTACATATTTTTCTCTGTGATTTAGTCACCATATCTCTCCTTTATCTCTGCTGGTGCTGACTACACTGCGCAGGGGTTTGGGCTAGAGGTATCGTGCTGCTGACAAATTGTACTGTGTTACCTGATACTGCAAGTTATATCATGTCTGCTTCTGAGGGTAACGGTTCAGGGGCTGAACACACTGCCGGTGTTGCTGAAGCCGCAGATACCTATGAGGAGAATATAGCAGCTTTGGGCTCTGGTTCTGGGGGCTCCTTGCCCCCCAGTGGGACGGTGGCAACGGGGGCAAATAATGACCCGCCGTGGGCCGCTTTTTCCACGCTTCTACATACACTAGTTCATAAACTAACACCCCCTATGGGACCCCCAATGCCGGTACAATCGTTTGTGGTCCCTGCAGCTAACCCACCGTGGGCAGACGATTTATCTGCTCAAATAAAGAAGCTGAACCAGTCCCTGACTACTAAAAAGTCTGACCGTCGCTCGCCTACGTCCAAGGGGTCCCCTAAGCGAGCGCTTGTCTCCTCACAATCCACTGCGGTCACTGACACCTCGTCGGATGAAGACGGCACTTACACTGACCCCACATGTTTTGACTCAGATACGGCTGATGGGGAGGGTGGTTCACATGTGGATGTTCCTGATCTCTTGGAGGCTATTAAGTTAATTTTACAAATTACAGATGAACCCAAACCATCCGTTCCTCCTAAGAAACCAGATAGGTTCAAGCATCAGAAGGTGATTAAACAAGTTTTACCTCACTCTGACCACCTAATTGATATACGTCAGGAACCCTGGGAAAACCCGGGTACGAAGTTTGTGCCTCAAAAGAAGATGCTGGCTTGCTATCCCCTCGCGCCGGAGCTGTCTAAGAATTGGGAAATGCCTCCTCCAGTGGACTCACATGTGGCTAGGATGGTGGTTTCCTCAGCTCTACCGGTCACGTCTCCAAAAGAGCCTACGGATAAACGTGTGGAGGGTTGTCTGAAAGCGATTTACACCCTCACGGGTGCTGCACAAAGGCACACTATTGTAGCTACTTGGGCTGCAGAGGCCATTGAAGCATGGGCCTTGGAGTTAGATGCTGAAATCTCCTCTGACCATGCTAGAAAATGTTTGTCTTATATTGTCACAGCTTCTCGTTATATTAAAGAGGCGGCTTCTGATGCCGGTATCCTGGCAGCCAAGGCCTCTACTACATCAGTCCGGGCTCACCGGATATTGTGGCTGAGATCCTGGTCTGTGGATCTGGACTCTAGAAAAATCCTGGAGGTACTTCCTTTTAAGGGAGATATTCTGTTTGGGGAGGATTTAAATAAGATTGTGGCTGACTTGGCTACTGCCAAAACTGCCTGTCTGCCAAGTACTGCTCCTTCTGTGTCGAAGACTAAAGGTACTTCCTTTCGCCCTTCAGGTAAAGCAAAAGGTCAGGCGTACAACAAGCAGGTCCGCACTTCCAAACCTGGTAAGCCTAAGCCCAAAAGAGCCTGGGCAGCCCGTCAGCCAGCTTCCAAGACAGATAAGCCTGCCGCATGACGGGGCGGGCCTCCCTCTGGGGGATCCCAGGGTGGGGGGCCGGTTTCTAGGGTATACCCAGGAATGGTTGAAGACCACTTCAGATGCCTGGGTACGGGAAGTCGTCACACGAGGTTATGCCATAGCCTTCAAAAACCGACCCCCTCATCGATTTTGCCAGACAGATGTCCCGTTGGACAAGACCAAGGCAAACACTCTACATTTGGTGGTACAGACCCTCCTGGATACAGGAGTACGGGTGCCTCTTGAGCAGAGAGGCTGGGGCTACTATTCTCCGCTGTTTCTAGTCCCGAAACCGAATGGGTCCTCCCGGCCCATTCTCAACCTCAAGGCATTGAACAGGTTTGTGAAGGTTTCCAAGTTCCGGATGAAAACCCTTTGCTCTATAGTTCTGGCCTTGGAACCTGGGGACTTCATGGTCTCCCTGGATATACAGGATGCTTACCTGCATGTTCCTACAGCAGTGTCTCATCAGCAATACCTGAGATTTGCGATTGGCAACTGCCATTACCAGTTTCGGGTGTTACCTTTTGGTTTAACAACGGCTCCGCGAGTCTTTACAAAAGTCATGGCGGTGATGACGGTGGTACTCCGCCATCAAGGGGTCAGGATACTGCCGTATTTGGACGACTTGTTAATTCTGGCAAATTCCCCAGAACTTCTCCTGTGTCATCTAGATGTAACGGTCCGGTTTCTGCAAGCCCACGGGTGGCTCATCAACTGGAAGAAGTCATCCCTGATACCTGTTCAGAGCATGGTGCATCTGGGGGCACTATTGGACACTCACAACCAGCGGTTGTTCCTGTCTCAGGAGACAGTCCTGAAACTTCAGGACAGGATTTGTTGCTTCCTATCTCGTCCGCAAGTGTCGATACATTCGGCGATGCAGGTGCTGGGCCTCATGGTGTCAGCATTCGACATGGTGGAGTACGCTCAATTTAATTCTCGCCCTCTCCAGAGGCTGATTCTAGCCAAATGGGACGGCCTGCCTCACTGGATCAGGTCTCAAATGATCTCATTGACTCCGGAGGTCCGTCTGTTGTTGCTCTGGTGGCTCCGGAACCAACAACTGTGCAGGGGCCGTCCGTTCTGGATATACGACTGGGTCCTGTTGACGACAGATGCCAGTCTAAGAGGTTGGGGCGCGGTGCTGGATCAACACTCCCTTCAGGGGTGGTGGACCAAGGAGGAGTCCCTCCTTTCGATCAATATTCTGGAGTTGCGGGCGGTCTTCAATGCATTGAACCTAGCCTAGCATTTAATTCAGAACCGTCCTGTTCAAGTACAGTTGGACAACGCTACCACAGTGGCTTACATAAATCATCAAGCCGGCACTCGAAGCCGCCTAGCAATGAAGGAAGTCTCACGGATTCTACAGTGGGCAGAACGCCATCTACCGGCCATATCGGCAATATTCATTCCAGGAGTCCTGAATTGGGAAGCTGACTTTCTTAGTCATCAGGATGTGCATGCCGGCGAGTGGGGCCTCCATCCAGAAGTGTTTCAACTCCTAGTGGAAAGGTGGGGCCTTCCAGATGTGGATCTGATGGCGTCTCGACACAATCACAAGGTTCCGGACTTCGGAGCAAGGACAAGGTATCCTCAAGCAGCATTCGTGGATGTGGTGGCGGTACCGTGGAGGTTTCAGCTGACGTACGTGTTCCCCCCGGTGTCACTCCTGCCCAGGGTAATTCGGAAGTTCAAGCAAGAAAAAGGAATTCTGCTTCTCATAGCTCCAGCGTGGCCCAGACGGCACTGGTTCTCAGACCTGCAAGGCCTATTGTCAGAGCGTCCAATTCTACTTCCACAACGCCCAGACCTCCTCGTTCAGGGCCCCTGTGTCTACCAGGACCTAGCCCGGCTGTCTTTGACGGCGTGGCTCTTGAAGCTTCCGTCTTAAGGGCTACAGGGTTTTCTGAGGCGGTTATTCAAACTATGTTGCGGGTCCGGAATCCGTCTTCGGCTCGGATTTACTATAGGGTCTGGCATTCTTACTTTGTTTGGTGTGCATGTAACGATTATGACGCTTCCAAGTTTAGTATAGCCAAGTTGTTGGCTTTTCTTCAGCAGGGCCTGGACTTAGGCCTGTGTCTGGCCTCCCCTCAAGGTTCAAATATCTGCCTTGTCGGTGTGGTTTCAGAGAAAATTGTGACCTTACCTGATGTGCATACCTTTACTCAGGGCGTGTTGCGTATCCAACCTCCCTATGTCCCGCCTGTGGCTCCTTGGGACTTGTCGGTGGTTTTGGAGGCGTTACAAGAGTCTCCGTTTGAACCTCTTGGTTCAGCTGACCTTAAGCGGCTTTCCCTTAAGGTGGTGTTTCTGCTGGCTATTGCTTCAGCTAGAAGAGTGTCGGATTTGGGTGCCTTGTCCTGTAGTTCCCCATATCTGATATTTCACCATGACCGGGCGGTTCTTAGGACTCGTCCCGGCTATCTACCTAAGGTGGTTTCTTCGTTCCACCTTAATCCGGAGATTGTAGTTCCGGCACTTGTTTCTCCTGATCTGTCTCCCAAAGAGCGGTCTTTGGATGTGGTACGGGCTCTCCGTATCTATGTGAAGAGAACTGCTCCTATTAGGAAATCGGATTCTCTTTTTGTTGTGTTTGGGTTTCACAAACGTGGCTGGCCTGCTCACAAGCAAACTCTGGCCAGATGGATTAGAATGGTGATTGCACATGCTTATGTGAAGGCTGGTCTCTCTGCTCCTGATCACATTAAGGCCCATTCTACTCGGTCTGTTGGACCTTCTTGGGCGGCCCAACGTGGTGCGACCCTTGAACAATTGTGCAAGGCGGCTACATGGTCCTCTGTGAACACGTTCATAAGGTTCTATGCCTTCGATACTGCCGCTTCCCAGGATGCTTCCTTTGGACACCGGGTTCTTGTGCCCGTTACAGTGCGTCCCCTCCCATAAGGAACTGCTTTAGGACATCCCCATTGTCCATTCCTTGTGGAGCCCAGTGTACCCCGCAGCAGAAAACGAGTTTTATGGTAAGAACTGAACTTACCTTTGTTCAAACTCTTTCTGCGAGGTACACTGGGCTCCACAAGGCGCCCACCCTGACGCACTTAGCTTCTTTGGGTTGGTATGGCATTAGCCGCTGACACGTCTCCTGTCGCAAGAATGCGGTGTTGTGACTACTAACCGTTGTCGTCTCTTTTCCTGCTACTGCATTGGACTGGTTAACTAAAAACTGAGATCCTGTGCAGGGAGGTGGGGTGATATAGGAGGCGGCGCTATGCATTCTGGGAACAGTCAAAGCTGTGAGCCTGTTGGTGCCTCGGATCAAGATCCTACTCTACACCCCATTGTCCATTCCTTGTGGAGCCCAGTGTACCTCGCAGAAAGAGTTTTAACAAAGGAAAGTTCTTACCATAAAACTTGTTTTAATTGCCACAATCATGTACTAAATACCCTTGCCCACCTTAGGATGTAACGGAGCATCATCAATCGACACTGGAGTCGGAATCCGTGTTGGTATCAGTGTCTGCTATCTGGGTAAATTAACGTTTCTGCGACCCTGAGGAGGCCTGAGATTGTGACCAAACATCTCCCATGGATTGTCTCCATGCCTGGTTCTGAGACTCAGATGTCTAACCTCTTATGCAATAAAGCCACACTTGCATTTAAAATACTACACATATCTACCCAATCAGCAGTCGGCGGTGCAGACGGAGTCACTCCTACACTCTGTTCAGCCTCCACACCAGCCTCCTCCTGGGAAAAGCCTTCAACCTCAGACATGCCGACACATGCGTACCGACACCCCCAAACACACTGGGCTATAGGGGACAGACCCACAGTAAGGTCCTTCAGAGAGACAGAAAGGGAGTTTGCCAGCTCACACCCAGCGCCTCACCGGTCTGAAGGAATTAAACAATGCCCCAGACCTGTAAGCGCTATATATATATATATATATATATATACACAGGTTGAGTATCCCATATCCAAATATCCGAAATACGGAATATTCCGAAATACGGACTTTTTTGAGCGAGAGTGAGATAGTGAAACTTTTGTTTTCGGATTGCTCAATGTACACAAACTTTGTTTAATACACACAGTTATTAAAAATATTGTATTAAATGACCTTCAGACTGTGTATATCAGATGTATATGAAACATAAATGAATTGTGTGAATGTAGACACTTTGTTTAATGCACAAAGTTATAAAAAATATTGGCTAAAATGACCTTCAGGCTGTGTGTATAAGGTGCATATAAAACATAAATGCATTCTGTGCTTAGATTTAGGTCCCATTGCCATGATATCTCATTATGGTATGCAATTATTCCAAAATACGGAAAAATCCGATATCCAAAATACCTCTGGTCCCAAGCATTTTGGATAAGGGATACTCAACCTGTATATATATATATATATATATATATATATAAATAATCAACACCAAAATTTTGTGCCCCACCCTTCTTTTTGTGCACCGTTACTTGTGTACAGCAGTGAAGGGCCAGAAACATGTGGAGAAAATGGTGCTGGTTAGAGCTGAGGGAGAAAGCCCCGCCCCCTACCCGGCGCGCTTCGTTCCCGCTTTTATTTATACTGGTGGGGGTCTGTGTACATTGCCTATGCAATGTATACCTTCATGCCAGTCCCAAAAAGAGGATTTATTGCTGCCCAGGGCGCCACCCATATAGAGCCGCTTGTGTGTGGGAGCTGCACGGTACCTCAGGAAGATCTGAAGTCTTCTGCCGCCTTTGAAGTCTTCTTCCTTCTACTACTCACCCGGCTTCTCTCTTCAGGCTCTGTGAGGGGGGCGGCGGCGCGGGGCCGGGAACAAGCAGCTAGGCGTACAAGTGATCAGACCCTCTGGAGCTAATGGTGTCCAGTAGCCTAAGAAGCAGAGCCTTTGAACTCACAGAAGTAGGTCTGCTTCTCTCCCCTCAGTCCCACGATGCAGGGAGCCTGTTGCCAGCAGTGCTCCCTGAAAATAATAAACCTAACAAAAGTCTTTTTTAGAGAAACTCAGTAGAGCTCCCCTAGAGTGCACCCAGTCTCCTCTGGGCACAGAATCTAACTGAGGTCTGGAGTAGGGGCATAGAGGGAGGAGCCAGTTCACGCCCATTAAAGTCTTAAAGTGCCCATGTCTCCTGCGGATCCCGTCTATACCCCATAGTCCTTTTGGAGTCCCCAGCATCCTCTAGGACGAAGGAGAAATTAGAATGTTTCATACACAGGCAGGTACAACAAAGTTTTTTCATGTTGTATCAACTTCTAATTTAACTTCAGTAGCCAATTAAAGGGCACCGGTCGTGTGTACTGGAGGCATCCCTTTTAAGCACTGAATCAATGTTCATAGGAATCCAGCTTTTGAATTCACTAGAAGTCACTGCTCGTATCACATTGGACCACTGGGTGTCAACAGGTCATCATATCATCTTGGTAGATTCATGATGAACGGTGACCTGGTCACTGACAACATGCTACGTATGCTGATATGCTGCCTGTTGAACAATCATACCACATCCAGCGTTATGTGGTAAATCAATTACACATAACTTATACATTTATCATAAATCTTTTTGTGGTTAGTTGTATATTTTATATCTACTAACACTATTTGCTTGCAATGGGTACAGTATATTGTTTATAGAAAATGTAATTACAAAAGCCCGTTGGCCCTGATTTAAGTAGGTGCCACTAGATACCCTTTTGCTTATTGAATGCGTCATTACTAGGGAAAAAGGAAAGCACATATAAGACAAATTTAAGGGGCAGACTAGATGGGCCAAGTTGTTCTTATATGCACTCACATTCTGTGTTTCTGACAGTTTAGTTCAAGTCCGTGGTTCCCCCAGCTTGTTCCTCAAGGCGCCATAACAGCCCAAGTTTTCAGAATATCCATGCTTGAGCACAGCTGGCTTAATAAGTACCTCAGTCAATTTGATTCAACCTTCTGTGTTTAAGCATGGATATCCTGAAAACATGGTCTGTTAGTGTGCCTTGAGGACTGCGTTTGGGAACTACTGGTATAAATAATCTCTATACATATTTCTATATATAAAACATAAGGCTGTAATTTTTGTCTGTTCGATTCAGTATCACGCAAAAACTACTGGATGAATTTGGATTGTTTTCACTATTGAAAAGCTTAGTAGCCTAGAAAGAATCTGAGGTATGTATTATCTCGATGTGACATCAGGGAGATGAGTAATAAAGGAAAAAACAGATACTTGACAATCTGCGTGTGTAGTGTGCAGACTCCTCAAGTCCAAAATGACTGTATGTAATTAAGTATATTTTTTTTTTAGGGAGAAATATACTACTAGGGACTGTTTATGAACCATGGAGACATTTTTTTTTCCCCCGGAAGACATCCATGCGAGCGAAGCCGCGGGCAAAGGCTAGTAGCTAAATAAATGAGAGATGCAATAAATACATATCCTCTTTAGGAGGCTTAATAAATCTCCCCTTTGCTTCTTTACCAATCTAGTAAAATATTCAAGCTGGCATAGTTACTCGCGGATTTAATATAATGGGAGCTTTGCTACATCAGCAATAGGTTAAACCATTTTTTCCACTTGCAAAAACAAATATATGTTAAAGACGCAACTCTTCTATAAGTCATCTAATACATTGTGTTATTGCAGCAGGGAAATGGCTCTCATTAAATACTGAAAGTAAAAACACATAAAAACAAACACTTGTTTTGGTTTTATTTTTATTCATCAAAACTGAACAGCAACAGGCATGTATTAAAATGAGTATAGCAAAGCCGCGTACAAATGGCTTTACGCTTAAGCCATCTTCCCTTCACCCCTCCCCCCCAAACAAAAAATGTCTGTTGCAACAAACTGTAAACAGATGATAAACAGTCTTTAACAGCAATAACAAAGAAAATACAAATTAGCTAAAAAAGCACCAGTTTTTTTTTTCTTTTTATATAGATAACAGTTGTGCTCACTAGACTTAAAACAAAATTACTAAATAATGGAATGTTTTAAGTTTAAAATTAGTCCTGCAACTGGTCCTAAAAACAATTTATTCTACAACGAAATCTCACAAAACTAGTTCACTAAAAGAAAGAATGAAAAAAAACGCACATGTTAGGAGAAAAAGAAAACAACACCACGTTTGGTCACTTAGCTTTGTGCATAGATTAAGGCATTTTAGCAATTTGTTACAATTCACTAATCCTTTAGCTGTGACAACTGAACCAAAGTTATAGACCACAGGTTTTTGAGCTACCACACCAGCTGCTGCTGCCGACTTACAACTTCCACCATCTATAGAGTGTTAAAAATAATAGAAGTTGTCGTCCAACAGTAGCTATTGTGTGGCAGTATCCAAACCTGTGGTACAGACACGTAATCAATCGCATGCACACACTCACACAATACAGGCCTCTCACTCAAACACACAGGCACACTGCAGCAAAAAAAGGCATTTGTACCCTTGTCCGAACGACAATTTCCTTCCCTCTTTATTTCAGATTGGCAAATACCCTGAGCTGAATATGGTGTTTACATTAATTCCACCTTTTCCGTGCAGTTCAAGTGTTCACTAGTGGAAAGAAGAAAAAAAAGTTCCAACATGCAATGCGTTTCGTGGTAGCTTTGCAAAAACAGCCTGGATACAGTTACCGCATTCTGCCATGAAAAATAAAAATCATATTTTTTTTCTAAATTTAACGCTGCTGAATTTCTCACCCATCTCTGGACTGAAGCCTAGCTGTAAGCTAGTGGAAATATTGCAAAACGCGGAAAGATCTGTGGTATCCAAAACGCAGATTTGTAGCACTAAGGGAGAGGAAGGATTGCAGTCAATATTTGTTCTCTTAAATAAGCATACAAAAAACGAAAAATCCAGTTAGTGGTTCCTTCACACCAATGCTTCAAGGCAAGCTTCAGTCAATATTTTCAGTGTATTTGTAAACAGCATTACTTGCCGAGGCAGCAAAGCAGTGTGGGCACTTCACATTTCCAAACAAGAATTCAACACAAAGTGGAAGTTAGAACATCAGTCAACAAATTCTGGAAAATTCCCACCAGAAGCTGGAAAAACAAAAATATTCTTCCAATGGTAACAAAAATGTTTCCTTTAAAATTTAAGGTTAAATAAAACAAAAATAAAAAACACAATTTTTGTGTGTGAAAAAACAACATAATAAAATAAAAAAAAATCCAAAACCTGTGGCACATGAAGATACTTCCTGCAGTTTCAGACAGTCATTGCTGTGCTTTGCATATTCAAGCTTTGATACAAAAGCCAACTGAGGTATGTGCATATTGCTATGTTCAGGTCTTCTTGTGTAAAAGAAAAAAAAAAAACTTAAAAAAAATAATTAGCTGTGAAAATTAAAAGGGAAACTTGGAGATAAATAATGCTGGCATTTTTTTTCTTCAAAAATGTGTAACCTTGGCAATCAGGATCAATTTATCTCTCACCAAGACCTTTTGTGATCACTCACTGCTGTGATACATTCCCTAGGTCCATGGTGTACAATCTTCCTGAGGTAAAATAGATCAGTCATCAAACCCAGGCTCGGCCTCTTCGCTACTAGACCGTTCCTGCAGCATTCCCTTCCAGCTGGCTTTGTTCAGCCCAACGTGGCCTAGCATGGTCTGTGATAGCCTGGTATTGCTGAACCTGGCCCATTCTACAAACAATGGCTCCACCAGATAGGTGATGAAACCTGGGAAATAAAGTACAGACAAGATGTGAGATACAGCACAAGATATGGGAAATCTGGTTTTGCTTGCCAAAAACTGAATGAAAAGAAATAGAATACTGTTAAAATGAACCAACAAATGTGTGGACTGCGCAGAAAACACAATTTGTAACCACCCCCAGCAGTAGGACCGACTTCATTTTAGTTGGGGAAAGCAGCATATTCGTTAATATGGCACCAAGTCACATTATATATAGATCACACTTGCAGATAATGTAACTGAAGCAGTAAGAATTATCTAGAGGGTAATACATTCTGTACGGTGAAATCTAAGGTCACAGAGGAACTTCAACACCAATTAAAAGCTTAAGGCCACATGATCTCAAAGTTTTTAATATCCTTACAATTTTAAAGCAGAGAGAGAGTTATTCCTTATAGCAGTGTACCCAAGCAGCAGTTTTCAACAAATGCCAAATTTTATGACCTTTTAATGAAAATGTTGAACTAGGATACTTTTTCTCTGCTCAATTATGTATTTTAAAGGAGAGAAAGTTGTGTGGAGAGATTTGTGGCAGTCTATGCCAGCGTGTAATGAAAGCAGGGTGACATACGCGAGATGGCAGTTATACGTGTAAGGACAACTCCTGATGCACTGTGCGTCGAGTAAACATCTGCCTTTAGAAACTAACAAGGGTGATTGTCACCTGTTTTTCTGTGGGTGGCCTCATACTTCTAGGCATGGTGAGGAGGCAGAAGTGCACATTTCACCAGATGGACTGTGGTAGGTTCAGAACACAGGGGGTCATTCCGAGTTGTTCGCTCGCAAGCTGCTTTTAGCAGCTTTGCACACGCTAAGCCGCCGCCTACTGGGAGTGAATCTTAGCTTATCAAAATTGCGAACGAAAGATTAGCAGAATTGCGAATAGACACTTCTTAGCAGTTTCTGAGTAGCTCCAGACTTACTCGGCATCTGCGATCAGTTCAGTCAGTGTCGTTCCTGGTTTGACGTCACAAACACACCCAGCGTTCGCCCAGACACTCCTCCGTTTCTCCAGCCACTCCCGCGTTTTTCCCAGAAACGGTAGCGTTTTTTCACACACACCCATAAAACGGCCAGTTTCCGCGCAGAAACACCCACTTCCTGTCAATCATACTACGATCACCAGAACGAAGAAAAAACCTCGTAATGCCGTGAGTAAAATACCTAACTGCATAGCAAATTTACTTGGCGCAGTCGCACTGCGGACATTGCGCATGCGCATTAGCGACTAATCGCTCCGTTGCGATAAAAAAAATAACGAGCGAACAACTCGGAATGACCCCCACAGAGTGAACACTTGCTATCTGGCCTTATGCTGATGATAAGTACTGACATGGGCTGTGGATAGATTGAGTTCATTTTGATTGGTGTTTGAGCGAGAGGGACCATGTGAGTGTGTGCCTTACTTAAATAGAAGATACTTACCGACATGGATGAGCACTCTAAAATGAACTCCATACTTTTTTTTTATTCAATACTTTTTTATTAGTTTCCTGTTTAACGTTAAACACATTACAAAACAAAAAAACAACAACAGCACAACCCACAGTAGATCCCCAGCCCAGGGAATACGCAGATTCCCCTGTCCACTAGGGACCAATTATCATAGTTATCATAGAACACCGGTGCAGGCCTAAATTCCGAGACATAGGTTGTAAGTTAGAATCAATATTGCATGCTAACAAGGCGCATATAAATCAATGAAAGCTGTACACGGATATCTATGGCAGCACAACATAAATTTGAGCTAATTTCAGAGCTAAAGCAATGGCAGGGGAACGGGAATGGCTGACCGCGGGCACAGGGAATATCATAGAGAAAAGAGGCAGTGTACCCAGTGCAGATCAAAAGTCACACACCCACTCTAATCCCCTGCAGCATATCTAAACACTCCGGGTTCCAGAAAGCGGGGACTCAAGCCATCGACCCCACAGGTCCTGATATTTTTTCTCCGCTTTTCTAGCTAGGTATACATATTTCTCGTGAGAGGCCGTATCATTTACAAGGGAGACCCAGGATCGCAGTGTGGGTGCATCCTTAGCTAGCCAAAGCCTGGCGATACACACCTTGGCCAGGCCACACAGATTAATTACATATCGTTTGGCAGGGGGGTCCAGGGCATTCTCCTCCACAGCAGATAACACACGTGTCGTCGGGGAGCACACAGACGAGGGAATACCCGTTGACACCAGGGCGTCGGTAACACCCGTCCAGAATACGGCTATCTTGGGACACTGCCAGAGAATGTGCCAAAAGTCTGCATCCAGACTACCGCACTTAGGACATCCAGAGGAGTGGGTACCCCCTACATGTCGCAAGCGCAACGGCGTCATATATACTCTGTGTATTATAAACAGTTGAATCTGCTGATATCTAGTGGTGGTAGTGGATAATCGTGGAGAACATAGAGCACCCTCCCAGATCTCATCAGAGATGGCACCCAAGTCAGATTCCCACTTGTTCCTGAGAATGGACAACGGGTCAGAGTAGTGAGAGCGAAGCATGCTTGCATAAATGTTGGACACCAGATGTCCGCTTCCCAGGGACCGCAGGAGAGACTTGACCGGGGAGTCGGCAATCATTGGAGGAGTTTCGGGAAATTGTGCGTTAAGCGCGTGTCTCAGCTGCAGGTAGCGGTAGAAATGAGAAGAGGGTACACTGTAATCCCGCTGAAGCTGTAGGAAGGACCTCAGTATACCATCATTATATAAGTGGCCCAGGGACGTCACACCCCACCTCCCCCACACCGCCCCAGTCCGCAGCGAAGCCAATTCTGGGAAGCCGAGGGCATTGTCCAGAGGAGTATCTGGGTCAATACCCTGGCCCAACAGGATAACATGTACCCTCTTCCATATGAGGACGGCCTGTCTTATTATAGGGATCTTGGACAAGTTAGGGTTCCCACAAAGAAGCATCTGTAATGGAGAGCCGGCAGGGTATATCTGGAAAAGCAATTGGGAGTGCAAAGTGAGAGCATCCGGGGCGTTCACCCACTCCCATATATGTGCCAACTGCGCGGCATAGTAGTAAAATCGAAATATAGGGAGAGCTAAGCCTCCCAACACTTTCGGCCTGGACAGAACGTCTAGTCTCAGCCTTGCTCTCCTGCTGGCCCATATTAAAGAAGAAAGCAAACTGTCAATCTGTCGAAATGTCTTCAGGTTAATATATATAGGGGATTGCTGGAGAACATAAAGGAGTTTGGGCAAGTATACCATCTTTACCAAATTGACCCTGCCAGTAACAGTCAGGGGCAGAGACCCCCAAACCCTAACCTTCGAGCGGAGATACCCTATCAGCCGCATGACATTAAGGGAAACATAGGTACAAGGGTTATTCGATACCCATATCCCCAGGTATTTGAAGGAGTCTACCCATTTAAGGGGGGTTTGAATCACCGGGACCTCCGAAACCGGGCCTCTAAGTGGAGTAATGGTGGATTTATCCCAGTTAATTTTGAGCCCGGAGAAACGTCCATAGTCAGTTATCAAGTCAAGAAGTTTAGGTAAGGAGGAAACAGAATCGTCCACAAAGAGCAACAGGTCATCAGCGTATAACGCTATCCTGTCTTCCCTTGCGCCAACCCTAATACCCTCAATATCTTGAGTTGCCCTAATCAAACACGCCAGTGGCTCAATAGCGATAGCAAACAGTCGGGGACAGAGGGCAGCCCTGCCTCGTTCCCCTGGATAGGGGGAAGGAGTCCGAGACAAACCCGTTCACCGAGACTCTGGCCATGGGCTGAAAATATAACAATTTAACATACTTGATAAAGTTGGGGCCCACACCAAACCTACTCATAGCCTCCCAGAGGAAGGCCCACTCCACCGAATCAAAGGCCTTTGCGGCATCTAAGGAGGCTATAACGGCAGAGCAGTCCTCCTCCCGAGAAGCCTGAAAATGAGTAAACAGGCGCCTCAAATTCACAGCAGTGGACTTGCCAGGCATGAAGCCCGTTTGGTCAAGGTGAATAATTTGGGAGACGACCCGGCCAAGTCTGGAAGCCAGAACCTTGGCCAGGATTTTAATATCCGTGGGCAACAGGGAAATAGGACGGTAGGATTCAACCCTCCTGGGGTCTTTATCCGGCTTGGGAATCACTATAATCAATGCCTCCGCCATAGACGGGGGAAGCGCACTTTGGGCAAGAATTTCACTGAACAACTCAAGCAACCAAGGGGCAAAGAATTTTATATATTTCTTATACAGTTCTGACGGGATGCCATCAAGGCCAGGGGCCTTACCATCGGGGGAGGCAGAGATCGCAGTCTCAATCTCCTCCACCGACAAAGGAGCATCTAGTAGGGCCCTGGCCTCACTGGAGATGGAGGGCAAGTGGACCCCATCCAAGTAGTCACATAGCTCTAGTGGGGAACAGGTCAACTGAGAACTATATAATGCCTGATAATATGAGACAAATTCCGCCACGATCTGGGGGGTGCGGTCCAGCACCGACCCAGCTGAATCCAAAATCTCCACTACAGTATGAGAGGAACGGTCACCCCTTGCAAGATTGGCCAAATAAGAACCTGGTCTATCGCCCGTAGCATACTGGACATGTGAGGAGAAGAGAAGTCTGTGCTGGGTTTTCCCCCACAGATAATCATTCCATTCACCCTGCGCATGAAGCCACACCAGCTTAGAAGCATCCGTGCCATCTCGCACATACGTCACTTCTGAAGCGGCCACCCGAGCCTCCAATTCAGACTCGTGTTTTCTAAAGAACTCCATACTTTGCCACATATTTCACATCCAAAATTAACTCCATATGTCAGGACATCACATTCCACCAGAACCTCAACAACCTGCCCCCTCCACTCCCTGACCACCCCTCCCCATCGTTCTTACCAACTCTCTCTCTCTCACCCCCCCTCAACCTC
Source organism: Pseudophryne corroboree (assembly GCF_028390025.1). Lineage (NCBI taxonomy): Eukaryota > Metazoa > Chordata > Amphibia > Anura > Myobatrachidae > Pseudophryne > Pseudophryne corroboree. The sequence continues at coordinate 691,474,673 of NC_086448.1, forward strand.
CCTACTATATATTATCCCCTCCCGCCTCCTCCGTTACCTCTCTCCTTCTGTCTGTTGCCATTTTGTTCACATCCTCATTCTCTTCCTCTCATCAGGCACTGTCCCCTCTGTCTTCAAGCATGCCCTTGATCCTAAGACTATCTCCGACTACCGACCCATTTCTCTCCTCCCTTTTGCCTCCAAACTCATTGGGCGTATGGTTTACAACTGCCTTACTTTCCTCCAATCCCCCTTGACCCATTTCAGTATGGCTTCCATCCTCTCCATTTGCTGCCAAATCCAAGAGCCACTACTCTCTGCTTATTCTCCTTGACCTTTCTGCTGCTTTTGATACTGTGGACCACCCTCTCCTGCAAATCCATTGTCTGTGTGATACTGCCCTCTACTGGCTGTACTCCTACCTCTCTTAACAGTTCCTTCTCGGTCTCCTCTCATGACTCCACCTCCCTTGCACTTCCTCTAACAGTAGGTGTCCACTAAGGTTCTGTTCTTGGACCTCTCCTTTTCTCGCTCTCTATACATCCTCTTTAGGCGAGCTCATTAGCTCTTTTGACTTACAATATCATCTCTATGCTGATGATACTCAAATCTACCTTTCCTCTCAAGACCTCTCTCCTCACTTGTATTTTGGATGTCCCAGCGCCATCTTTTACTTAACATGTCTAAAACCGAGCTGATCATCTTCCCACCCTCCCGCATAACCTCACCTCCCTCAATTTCATTATCTACTGACGGCACAACTATCTCCTCTAGCTCCCACGTATGCTGTCTTGGTCTTGTCCTTGATTCCTTGATCTACTTCAAAGCACGGGTGGTCTTCAGTATGCCGAATGTCGGGATCCCGGCGCACAGTATACCGGCGCCGGGATCCCCACACTCGGCATACCGACAGATATTCTCCCTCGTGGGGGTCCACGACCCCCCTGGAGGGAGAATAAATAGTGTAGCGAGCCCGCAAGGGGCTCCTTTGCGCTCGCCACACTGTCTGTATGCCGGCGGTCGGGCTCCCGACGCCGGTATGCTGGTCGCCGGGAGCCCAGCCGCCGGCATACCATACTACACCCCAAAGCACACATTCAGTACCTCTTGCAGTCCTGCTGTTTCCATTATAAAAAATATTTCCAGGATCAGACCCTCTCACCCAGGATGCTACTAAAACCCTTAGCCACTCACTAGTCATCTCAAGATTGGACTACTGTAATCTCCTATCTGGCCTCCCTGACTACTGCCTCTCTCCACTCCAATCTAACCTCAATGATGCTGCCTGGCTCATCTTTCTCTCCAAATGTACTACGTACACCTCCCCTCTTACAAGCCCTACACAGGCTCCACTTCCCCTTCAGAATCTAATCCAAGCTTCTCACACTCACATACAAATCACTCACCCATTCACTTATCTGACCTTATCTTTCCTTGTACTCCTACCTGCCCTCTTCGCTCCACAAATGCATGTTGCTTCTTCTGCCAACTGATTACTTCCTCCCATTCCTGCCTCAAAAATTTTGCCCGTGGTGCTCCCTACCTCTGGACTTCTCTACCGCTCCCTATCAGGCTCTCCCAACTCTCTCCAAACAGGGTCTCAAGACCCACTTCTTCATCAAACCCAGCTATCTCTCATCCTAACCCTCTGCTGCATGCTCACTTCTACCCCATCTGTATCACCCTTGTCTATCTGCCCATTCCCCTTCAGAATGTAGGCTCTCACGAGCAGGGCCCTCTTCCCTCATGTGCTTTTCCTTCTCTTACTCTGACCATCTTCTACCGCATAATTCCTACAACAGCACATAACCCTCGGTTTCTGCCACCCTGATGCTTATTTCAGTGTCATGTCCGCTGATACAGAAATGTTTATATAACATGTTCTTGTCCTATATAGTCTTGTACTATAAGGGGTGTATTCAATAAGAGTCGGAAACTGCCGTCTTGTCGGAAAGACAGCAGTTTCCGACTGGAATAGGTCGGAAGAGGTTCCAACCTATTCAATAGGGGCACATTTTTTCCGACAACAGGTTTTGGCCCCTTTTCCGACAAACTCAATCCAACTTGAAAACAAGTCGGATTGAGGCGAGGAGACGGGGAGCGGTGAGGCGGGCTACGGGGATGAGAGTTACCTTGACGGCCGTCCCCCGGCCAGGCACCTCTCTTCCTGTAGTGCCTCCCCCGCCACCGCAGACATCACCCCCGCTGCCAGCTCCGGACGCCGATCGCCACACTACTCCCCACGCCGGCCGCCGCACGCTGCTCCCTCGCCGGCCGGCGCACACTGCTCCCCTGCCGGCCGCCGCACACTGCTTCCCCCACCGCTGCCGTCAGCGCACCCCGACAGCAGCGGCAGGACAGGACACAGGGAACAGCCAAATCAGACAGTCGGATTTGGCCGCTCTTTGAATAGGGCTTGTCGGGTCCATTCCGACAACTGCATGTCGGAATGGACCCGACTCTTATTGAATATACCCCTAAGTCACTGTTTTCTTGTTTTGCTTATTTGTTTATGTACTTTGTTAGGTACTGCAGAACCCTTGTGGCGCTATATAAACAATGATAACAATAATAATAATAGGGAGGGGCAATAATATGATTGAAAATGAATGGGGATTCATGTACTTTATTATTATTCGGTAGCATGTTAGCCTGAACACTAGCATAATACAGCGTATCTGTCTATCTATCATCCTCTTACCAATCTGGATGTTGGCTTTGTTTGATGTATTCCGATCGCACAAAGGACTGAGATCCAGATTACATTTCCTTTCCACATCCCCTAATAAAAAAATATAAAATGTTCATTAGTCTTATTCGCACTGATCCATCTGTATCTTACACAACATACTGTATATACAGGGGAAAGGGTGCATTTCTGACATCTCATAACGGTACAAGATAAAGAGATGCCTGTCTGCTAAATGTCTACATCTGCAATGCGTTAACAACCCCATCAGTAAACAGGTGGTGACATCCCCGTTTACTGGACACAAGGAATAAACTTGGACAATGTTAAAATATAATAGATAATAATAAATTAGAATATCTCTTCTGCCCTTATGCATTACTAGATGGTCACACCAGCTTCCATCTCAGGAGACTGCAGTAGTAAAATAAAGACAAAATCAGATTACAACAGAGAGGTTGGGAGTGACATCAATAAATGTTATTGTTGTACTCCACTGGCCACAAACTTCTTTCACTGAAGTGTGTATACTGGTGGTATTCAGTATGCCGGCTGTTGGAATCCCGGCGCACAGTATACCGGCTCCGAAATCCCGGCACCCGGCATACCGACAACTATTCTCCCTCTTGGGGGTCCACAACACCCCTGGAGGGAGAATAAATAGCGTGCCACCGTGCCCGCAAGGGGCTCATTTGCGCTCGCCCAGCTGTCTGTATACCGGCGGTCGGTATACCGGCGCCCAGTATACCGGCGCCGGAATCCCGACACACCAACAACTATTCTCCCTCTCGGGTGTCCACGACCGCCTTGGAGGGAGAATAAATAGAGCACCACCGTGCCCGCAGCGAGCCCGCAAGAGGCTCATTTGCGCTCGCCCAGCTGTCTGTATGCCGGCGGTCAGGGATCCCGGCTCCGGTATGCTGTCCGCCGGGATCCCAGCCACCGGCATACCATACTACACCCCTGTATACAAGTACATGTTGCCTAGACACAATGGAGGATGTAGTTTGTAAGCTGAAACAATATCCAAAAGAATGTAGGCTATCAACTCACTAGGAACAGTGCCATCATCACTGAGACCTAACAGCCTCCTCAAGCTCAGAACACTGAGGACACACTCCCAACACACACATATTTAAATATTCAAGTACAGCCAATCATAACACATGCTAAATCTACAACCACACATACAAACAATTTACACCAATGACAATACACACCTCTACCACAGCGGTCTCCCCGCACTGATCAGGTGAGGTTCCAGATATCTTCTTGCAGAGCTCACGTTCTGCTGCTCAAGGCTCCTTCCTGCTATATATTCTGTCCCCCATCCATGCAGTTGTAAACCCCTATTCTCCTTCCAATTACTATCTTCTCCTTCAGTCATTAAAAGAGAAGTTAATTTTTGGACGAGTTCTACCTATATTTACGTAACGTATTGTATATGCCACATGGAGTATGGACAGGATTCCCTATGGCACCTGGAGCCCCGGCAATCAGTGTGGAGAGAGGATGTCCTCACGATACCCCTACTACACAGTTTAAGAGAAGCAAGATGGGGTAGGTAAGATAGGAACGTCCACAGGTGAACATGTCCTTTAATGTCCTTCAAATTATCCAAACCATGCCTATAATACTCGTGGTCCCTTGTCTGGAATCCTCTGTATAAGCCAGCTTCTAGTTACACCTGGTTATTTACTTGCCTTGGTAGAAGAATTCTTCGGTTACTTTCTCACTCCACTGCTTGCTGAGCTCCCAGGTCCGACATGGATTACAGATGTCTGCACACTTTAAAGCCATCTGTCATAAAGGAGACATACAGGCTGTAGTTTAACCATGTTAACTGTACTTTTCAAATTCATATATTTGTCCATAGGTACAGCCAGGCTCTGTACATCTGCTGCATGTGACTTCTTTCATCAGCGTGTCATGTCAGAACAAGAATTCATTTGTGTTTATTGGTATCAGACATTTTTACTTTTTAAAGAAGACAGCTGATGTCAATTTACAACATTACATTTCTGCAGTAAAACGTCATTAATCTACTGATTTTTAACATTGTTTTTCTTAAGGAAATTATCTTACATTCAGACATGTCAGGAGCATGTTAAACCTAGCTGCATGCACCAAGCCATTTGGGATACTCAAACAAGACTCTTTGCAGATCTATCTAATCTGGTTAGTGTGGCCAATCCCAGGCCATTTTTTCAATCCCAGGAATCGGGACTGAAAAATGATGAATCCCGGGATTCCTGGGATTGGCTGTTTTTCAATGTGTCCCACCCCCCCTGCCCTGACCAGCCCAGATAACTCACCCCAATCTGGACGGGAGGGAGGGTGGACTACTTGCTGGCAGCGGTGAGTTCCGGTGGGCGGCTGGCTGCGCAGCATGACCTCTGACTTCATGTCACGCTGCACAGTGTGCACAGCCGGGGCGAGGGGCAGCTGAGCAGGGGGAGCCGGGCAATGTCTGAGCCTCCTGAGGCTGCACGGCATAGTGAAAATGGAAGTGGTGGCCATTCCCGAAATCCCCGGGATTGGATGCTCCAATCCCAGGATTGAATCCAAGCCAATTTTAGGCTGGAATCCCGAGATCCCACCGATTCCGGGATTGGCCACCCTAATTCTGGTGTACTCAAAGACTGCTATGATGGGACTGCCCTGTGTTCTCCTCTTCTCCGCCAAGTTGCATAGATTATTGCAGAGACTGTAAATGTGGCACAGGTAACGGTCAGTGGATGTTTATTCAGCAGTTCCCTAGTGGTTTATTTAGAATTCCACTAAAGGAAGTTCTTGTAGGGACATTACAAACGGTTAAGTCCAGTGGAATTTCTTATGTAGGATGCTAAGCACTTACACGTCCCACTCATTGCACACAGTGACTGTGTTGCACATTAAAATACCTGCAAAATAAAATGCCGATCCCCAGCGTTCTCCAGACATAAGTCCTCTCTGTCCAGGTGGGTCCTGAACTGTGACAGGTATTCGTTCTGCCGACTAATGTCTGTAGCAAGAATGATTGAGCCTAACTGGCTTTCCATACGTTGTCTAGAATACAAACAAACAGAGAAACTACTTTAGCTGTTACAAGCTAAACACCAGCATAAAACTACACACTGTAAGCGACAACAGCTCAGTAACACACAAACATCTGTAAAGCGATATAAAGAAACCATTTAAAAAAGGGTCTTACAGTATTTACTGTACTTCTCCAATTCATGTTTGCCCACATTACAGTAAGACAAAAAAATAGTTTGGGCATGGTTATTGCAATGATCTATAGGAAATATCTACCTTCAAAACAAACCCTAATACATGTAAGTGGTACATATATGTCCTCATTCACTTATCCTCAATACGCCATATGGTGCCACAAGTAGCTTTTCTTAGACTTTCGGATCTTAGGGGCAGATGTACTAAGCTTTGAAGTGTGATAAAGTGGACAGAGATATAAATAGGGTCTATTTACTAAGCCTTGGATGGACACAAAGTCACTGGAGATAAAGTACCAGCCAATCGGCCCCTAACTGCCATGCCACAGGCTGGGTTTGAAAAAATATGATTTTAATTACCTACCGGTAAATCCTTTTCTCGTAGTCCAGAGGATGCTGGGGTCCATATTAGTACCATGTGGGTATAGACGGGTCCACCAGGAGCCATTGGCACTTTAAGAGTTTAACAGTGTGGGCTGGCTCCTCCCTCTATGCCCCTCCTACAAGACTCAGTTTAGAAACTGTGCCCAAGGAGACTAGATACTTCGAGAGAAGGAAATACACAGATAGTGGCGAGATACATACCAGCTCACACAAGACAAATCCAGCCAACATGCCGGAAAACTCAGCAACAGCTGAAACAGTACTGAAACAGTAAAGAACGCAGAACTTACCTAGGAACCAGGTAGTACTGAACCAAATAACCATTGCAGGATAAAGAAGCGCTGGGCGGGCGCCCAGCATCCTCTATGTAAAACGAGAAAAGGATTTACTGGTAGGTAATTAAAATCCTATTTTCTCTTACATCCTAGAGGATGCTGGGATCCATATTAGTACCATGGGGATGTACCAAAGCTCCCAGAACGGGAGGGAGAGCGCGCAGGTTCCTGCAGAACTGCTTGACCAAACTTGAGGTCATCAGAGGTCAAAGTATCAAACTTGTAAAACTTTGCAAACGTGCTCGATCCAGACCAAGTAGCAGCTCGGCAAAGCTGTACAGCCGAGATACCCCGGGCAGCCGCCCAGGAAGAACCCACCTTACGAGTAGAGTGGGCCTTAACAGATTTTGGACACTGCAATCCTGCCATTTAATATGCATGCTGGATGGTGAACCTGATCCAGCGTGAAATCGACTGCTCAGAAGCAGGACACCCAATTTTCTTGGGATCAAAGAGGACAAACAGAAAGTCAGATTTTCTGTAACGAGCCGTCCTCTTCACGTAAATCTTCAAAGCCCTCACGACATCCAAGGCCTTTGAAGCAATTGAGGAGTCAGTAGCCACTGGCACCATAATAGGTTGGTTGATATGAAAAGCCGACACAGCCTTAGGAAGGAACTGTTGACGAGTCCAGAGTTCCGCCCTATCTTCATGGAAGACCAGATAGGGACTTTTACAGGACAAAGCCCCCAATTCCGACACACATCGAGCAGAAGCTAAGGCCAACAAAGTGACTGCCTTCCATGTGAGAAACTTGATTTCAGGCTCCTGTAGAGGCTCAAACCAATCCGATTGCAGGAACTGCAACACCATATAAAGATCCCAGGGTGCCGTTGGCGCCACAAAGATAGGCTGGATGTGCAGAACCCCTTTCAAAAAGGTCTGAACCTCAGGGAGGACAGCCAATCGTTTTTGGAATTGTTTTTGGAAGAAAATGGATAAAGCCAAGATCTGGACCTTGATGGAGCCCAATCTCAGGCCCATATCCACACCTGCTTGCAGGAAAAGGAGAAAACGTCCAAGTTGAAACTCCACCGCACCAAGACACATTTTTTCCAAATTTGATGGTAATGTTTATACATTACCCCCTACCTAGCCTGTATCAGCGTAGGAATAACCTCACTCGGAATACCCTTCCGAGCTGAGATCTGGCGCTCAACCGCCATGCCGTCAAACGTAGCCGTGGTAAGTCTTGATAAGCAAACGGCCCCTGCAGTAGAAGATTTATTTATTTATTATTTATTTATTACCAGTTATTTATATAGCGCACACATATTCCGCAGCGCTTTACAGAGAATATTTGCCCATTCACATCAGTCCCTGCCCCAGTGGAGCTTACAATCTATATTCCCTATCACATGTACACACAGACACATTCACACTAGGGTTAATTTTGTTGAGAGCCAATTAACCTACCGGTATATTTTTGGATTGTGGGAGGAAACCGGAGTACCCGGAGGAAACCCACGCAAGTACGGGGAGAATATACAAACTCCACACAGTTAGGGCCATGGTGGGAATCGAACCCATGACCTCAGTGCTGTGAGGCAGTAATGCTAACCATTACACCATCCGTACTGCCCCTAGATCCGCTCGAAGAGGTAGGGGCCTTGGATCTTCCAGCAGTAGATCCAGCAGATCCGCGTACCAAGCACTCCTTGGCCAGTCTGAGCAATGAGGATTGCCAGAACCTTTGTTCTTTTTACAAGTTGTAGAACTTTTGGAATTAGAGGAAGTGGAGGGAACACATACACCGACGTGAACACCCACAGTGTTACTAGAGCATCCACCACCACTGCTTGTGGATCTCTCGACCTGGAACAGTACCTCCGCAGCTTCTTGTTGAGGTGGGAGGCCATCATGTCTATGTGAGGAACCCCCACCAACCGGTTACACCTCCTTGAACACTTCCGGGTGGAGGCCCCACTCTCCTGGATGGAGATAGTGTCTGCTGAGGAAGTCCGCTTCCCAGTTGTCTACTCCCGGAATGAAGATTGCCGACATCGCTACTGCGTGCCTTTCTGCCCAGAGGAGGATTCTTATCACCTCTGACATTGCAGCCCTGCTCTTTGTTCCGCCTTCTCGGTTTATGTAGGCCACTGTGGACACGTTGTCCGACTGCACCTGAACAGCCCGATCCTGCAGAAGGTGTGCTGCTTGAAGAAGGCCGTTGTATACGGCTCTTAGCTCCAGGATGTTTATCGGGAGAAGGGATTCTTGACTTGACCACCTTCCTTGGAAGGTCTCCCCCTGAGCGACTGCTCCCCAACCTCTTAGACTTGCATCCATGGTTAGAAGGATCCAGTCCTGAACTCAAATCCTTCGGCCTTCCAGAAGGTGTGGTAGTTGTAGCCACCAGAGGAGTGAAATCCTGGCTTTCGGTGACAGAAGTATCCTCTGGTGCATATGTAGGTGAGATCCCGACCACTGGTCCAAGAGATCCAGCTGAAAGGATCGAGCATGAAACCTTCCGTACTGTAGAGCCTCGTAGGAGGCAACCATCTTCCCAGGAAGGCAGATGCACTGATGAACAGATACCCGGGCAGGCTTCAAGACGTCCCGGACCATTTTTTTTAATCACCAACGCTTTTTCCACTGGTAGAAACACCCCCTGCACCTCCGTGTCGAGGATCATCCCCAGGAGAGACAGCCTCCTTGTCGGCTCCAGATGAGATTTTTGAAGGTTCAGGATCCAACCGTGCTCCTTGAGCAGATGTGTCATAAGAGCAATGGATCTTAACAACTTCTCCCTGGACGATGCCTTGATCAGCAGATCGTCCAGATATGGAATTATGTTCACCCCCTGCTTGCGGAGGAGAACCATCATCTCCGCCATCACCTTGGTGAAGACCTTCGGTGCCGTGGAGAGACCAAACGGCAGTGCCTGAAACTGATAGTGATCGTCTAACAGTGCAAGCCTTAGATAGGCCTGATGCGGCGACCAAATGGGAATGTGGAGGTACGCATCCTTGATGTCCAGGGACACCAGGAACTCCCCCTCCGTCAGTCCTGAGATAACTGCTCTCAGAGACTCCATCTTGAATATGAAGTCCCTCAAATAAGGGTTCAAAGATTTCAAGTTCAGAATTGGCCTTACCGAACCATCCGGCTTCGGTACCACAAAAAGGTTCGAATAGTAACCTTTGTTCAACTGATGAGGTGGAACTGGAACAATGACCTCGGATACTACCAATTTCCGGATAGCGTCCAGTAGAATAGCTCTGTCTGCCGGCAAAGCTGGCAAGCCTGATTTGAAGAAACGGTGAGGTGGGAGAGTTTGGAGCTCCAGCCTGTACCCCCTGGACACAATATCCTGTATCCAGGGGTCCAGGCCAGATGACACCCAGACGTGGCTGAAATGCCGGAGTCTTGCTCCCACCTGACCTACCTCCGGGCTGTGCGGTCCACCGTCATGCTGAGGACTTTGAGGTACCAGAAGCAGGCTTCTGGTCCTGCGAACCTGCAGGAGCAGGCTTTTTGGATTTGGCACGACCACCTCTAAAGAAAGTGTGAGAAGGCTTGTTCTTTCTAGACCTAGCGGGCCGAAAGGAATGTGAAGTGTTGGGAGTAAAAGGCTTCTTTGTAGCTGATGCAGCTGAGGGGAGAAGAGGAGACTTACCCGTGGTAGCCGTGGCAATCCACGCATCCAGCGCCTCCCCAAACAGACTAACAAAGGTAAAAAGCAACAACTCACTGTTAAAAAGCGCCCCACAGTTTTTGTTTGTGTGAATTCACAAATAATATTAATCGTGAATATAAAGTTATCCTGGAAGACTGCGCATCCGTAAACACTATGTGTGGTAGTGATAATTTAAAAAAAGAAAGGAAGAAAAAACGGAAAGCGCTGAGTTCCAGGAAATATATGAGACGATGAGAGCCAACAATTCAAAATTAATACAGATTTATTAATATTGTAAATAAAATAAAAATAAAATATGAAAATAAAAACTGCATATAAAACCTATAAACGTATATTATAAATCACCTCTGTATACTCCGTATCTTGGCATAAAATGAGCATAAGTTCATATCATTAGTGGATGAAGAAAAAGTCCATGATTGATATATCGATAAATGCTTTGCAAATAGCCGGCAAAGAAAGATGTGAAGGCAGTCCCGGATTGTAGCTGACTAGGTATGAACACAGAGCCGCTGGCAATTATATGAGGGACTGTAATCCCAGAGTAGTGTTTGTTTCAAAACACCTGGTTCAAGGTGATTATTTTACCTCTCCTGTGGGCTGGCGATGGGCCGAGCGTCCTCGGCCTGATGTCCTGCAATGCCCACTTGCGCTATGCAGCGTGATGGAGGTTCAGATGATATCCCGGGTGTAGAGGATAATGCCAGCGTTGTGTTATAGAGCCGCGTTCAGCGGTGGTGGGAAGCTTGGAAGCACTCGTACCGGAGCAAGGCAAATGGTGTATCAGTGGTAACACCGGAGTAGAGGTGAGCTGGAGGCGGAGTCCTAACGCGTTTCGTCACGCTCCACGTGACTTTGTCAAAGGTATACTCCTGCCAATGACTGGCCGATATTTAAAGCCAGTTCAAAGGTTCTAACAGCTGTCTAAAATTAAAATCAGGTGCAGTTGTATTAACGAATGTCGGCTCTCATCATTAAGGAATAAACATAATGCAGTGTTAAATATAACAGAGATAATAAAAAACAAACACAAAACTATATTATATAGAGCTTATCAGTCGGTAACATAGATAAATCACAAGATATTAAAAATGGAACTCGGCTAAAAGGAGTTAACAATTTATAAGTTTTAATTACATATATGCAATATATAACTAACCAGTGATGCAATTTATATAGTTAATGGCTCTAGTGTGCTATATGGGAAAAAAACTCAAGAGAGACAAATCTCCGACTTCCCTTCCTCTTTTTAAGGAGTCATTTATGCATTCTCAGAATGTAAAGAGAAGAGAAGAGGGAAATGTCTATAATAATGAGGCAATAAATAATTTAATGCTAAAACTAAAAGTTCTGAGGGCACCCGCTAAGTTATGTTAACTGGGTGCGAACTCATGGTCCCTTAACTATAGCGGGTCTGTGGTTAAGCGGTCAACGCCACACGAGCCGCTGAACACTAGTGTATAAAAATGTAACACTAACACTCTATCTTCTTTACCTCTTCCTTCGTAGTAATATTGGAGCTATTAGCTATTAGACACCAATGATATAGACTGTTTCACTGGTTAGTTATTTATTACTTGAATATAATCAATATTATGAATTGTTAAATCCTCTTAGTATGGTCTGACTCCAATACCTTGTGATCTATTCACGTTACTGACTGACAAGCCTTGCATAATATAGTTCTTCGTTTTACCTTTACTTATTTGTGTAACATTTTTAAACATAATGCAGTGTTATATTTAACACTGCATTATGTTTATTCCTTAATGATGAGAGCCGACATTCGTTAATACAACTGCACCTGATTTTAATTTTAGACAGCTGTTAGAACCTTTGAACTGGCTTTAAATATCGGCCAGTCATTGGCAGGAGTATACCTTTGACAAAGTCACGTGGAGCGTGACGAAACGCGTTAGGACTCCGCCTCCAGCTCACCTCTACTCCGGTGTTACCACTGATACACCATTTGCCTTGCTCCGGTACGAGTGCTTCCAAGCTTCCCACCACCGCTGAACGCGGCTCTATAACACAACGCTGGCATTATCCTCTACACCCGGGATATCATCTGAACCTCCATCACGCTGCATAGCGCAAGTGGGCATTGCAGGACATCAGGCCGAGGACGCTCGGCCCATCGCCAGCCCACAGGAGAGGTAAAATAATCACCTTGAACCAGGTGTTTTGAAACAAACACTACTCTGGGATTACAGTCCCTCATATAATTGCCAGCGGCTCTGTGTTCATACCTAGTCAGCTACAATCCGGGACTACCTTCACATCTTTCTTTGCCGGCTATTTGCAAAGCATTTATCGATATATCAATCATGGACTTTTTCTTCATCCACTAATGATATGAACTTATGCTCATTTTATGCCAAGATACGGAGTATACAGAGGTGATTTATAATATACGTTTATAGGTTTTATATGCAGTTTTTATTTTCATATTTTATTTTTATTTTATTTACAATATTAATAAATCTGTATTAATTTTGAATTGTTGGCTCTCATCGTCTCATATATTTCCTGGAACTCAGCGCTTTCCGTTTTTTCTTCCTCCCCAAACAGAGCCTGACCTGTATAGGGTAGGCTCTCCACACTTTTCCTGGATTCCGCGTCCTCAGACCATTGGCGCAGCCAGAGACCCCTGCGAGCCGAGACGGACATGGAGGAGATTCCTGCAGCCATGGAACCTAGATCCTTCATGAAGTCTACCAGGAACCCTGCAGAATCTTGTATGTTACGCAAAAATAAATCAACGTCACCTTTATACATCCTAGTCAAGTCCTCCTGCAGAGTGATTGACCACTTGGCTATAGCTTTAGAAATCCATGCCGTGTATATGGATTTAACGTAGCATCCACTTTGCGATCTGTCGGGTCCTTCAACGCGGTAGATCCCAGGACTGGTAAGACCACCTGTTTTGACAGCCTGGAGACAGAGGCGTCAACTATAGGTGGGGACTTTTATCGTCTTTTGGGAAGGGAAAAGCAATCAGGACCCTTTTATGGATCTGGAATTTTTTCTCCGGGTTTTCCCAGGCTTTTTCAAATATAGCATTTAATTCCTTAGATGCCGGGAAGGTGAGAGGGGCCTTCTTACTGTCTGTGAAAAAATAAGAATTTACTTACCGATAATTCTATTTCTCGTAGTCCGTAGTGGATGCTGGGACTCCGTCAGGACCATGGGGATTAGCGGCTCCGCAGGAGACTGGGCACAAAAGTAAAAGCTTTAAGACTACCTGGTGTGCACTGGCTCCTCCCCCCATGACCCTCCTCCAAGCCTCAGTTAGGATACTGTGCCCGGACGAGCGTACACAATAAGGAAGGATTTTTGAATCCCGGGTAAGACTCATACCAGCCACACCAATCACACCATATAACTTGTGATCTAAACCCAGTTAACAGCGTGATAACATGAGGAGCCTCCAGAACAGATGGCTCACTACAACAAAACCCGAATTTTTGGCAACAATAACTATGTACAAGTATTGCAGACAATCCGCACTTGGGATGGGCGCCCAGCATCCACTACGGACTACGAGAAATAGAATTATCGGTAAGTAAATTCTTATTTTCTCTGACGTCCTTGTGGATGCTGTGACTCCGTCAGGACCATGGGGATTATACCAAAGCTCCCAAACGGGCGGGAGAGTACGGATGACTCTGCAGCACCGAATGAGAGAACTCCAGGTCCTCCTTAGCCAGGGTATCAAATTTGTAGAATTTTACAAACGTGTTTTCCCCTGACCACGTAGCTGCTCGGCAAAGTTGTAAAGCCGAGACCCCTCGGGCAGCCGCCCAAGATGAGCCCACCTTCCTGGTGGAATGGGCATTTACAGATTTTGGCTGTGGCAGGCCTGCCACAGAATGTGCAAGCTGAATTGTACTACAAATCCAACGAGCAATAGTCTGCTTAGAAGCAGGAGCACCCAGCTTGTTGGGTGCATACAAGATAAACAGCGAGTCAGATTTCCTGACTCCAGCCGTCCTGGAAACATATATTTTCAGGGCCCTGACTACATCCAGCAACTTGGAGTCCTCCAAGTCCCCAGTAGCCGCAGGCACCACAATAGGTTGGTTTAGGTGAAACGCTGAAACCACCTTAGGAAGGAATTGAGGACGAGTCCTCAATTCCGCCCTATCCGAATGAAATATCAGGTAAGGGCTTTTATAGTATAAAGCCGCCAATTCTGATACGCGCCTGGCTGAAGCCAGGGCCAACAGCATGGCCACTTTCCATGTGAGATATTTTAGATCCACTGTGGCAAGTAATTCGAACCAATGTGATTTTAGGAAACCCAAAACCACATTGAGATCCCAGGGTGCCACTGGAGGCACAAAGGGAGGCTGTATATGCAGTACCCCCTTGACAAAAGTCTGGACTTCAGGAACTGAAGCCAATTCTTTTTGGAAGAAAATCGACAAGGCCGAAATTTGAACCTTAATGGACCCGAATTTTAGGCCCATGGACAGTCCTGTTTGCAGGAAATGCAGGAAACGACCTAGTTGAAATTCCTCTGTCGGGGCCTTCCTAGCCTCGCACCACGCAACATATTTTCGCCAAACACAGTGATAATGTTGTGCGGTTACATCCTTCCTGGCTTTGATCAGGGTAGGGATGACTTCATCTGGAATGCCTTTTTCCTTCAGGATCCGGCGTTCAACCGCCATGCCGTCAAACGCAGCCGCGGTAAGTCTTGGAACAGACAGGGTCCTTGCTGGAGCAAGTCCCTTCTTAGAGGTAGAGGCCACGGGTCCTCCGTGAGCATCTCTTGAAGTTCCGGGTACCAAGTCCTTCTTGGCCAATCCGGAGCCACGAGTATAGTTCTTACTCCTCTCCGTCTTATAATCCTCAGTACCTTGGGTATGAGAGGCAGAGGAGGGAACACATACACTGACTGGTACACCCACGGTGTTACCAGCGCGTCCACCGCTATTGCCTGAGGGTCCCTTGACCTGGCGCAATATCTGTCTAGTTTTTTGTTGAGGCGGAACGCCATCATGTCCACCTTTGGTTTTTCCCAACGGTTTACAATCAATTGGAAGACTTCTGGATGAAGTCCCCACTCTCCCGGGTGGAGATCGTGTCTGCTGAGAAAGTCTGCTTCCCAGTTGTCCACTCCGGGAATGAACACTGCTGACAGTGCTATCACATGATTTTCCGCCCAGCGAAGAATCCTTGCAGTTTCTGCCATCGCTCTCCTGCTTCTTGTGCCGCCCTGTCTGTTTACGTGGGCGACTGCCGTGATGTTGTCCGACTGGATCAACACCGGCTGACCCTGAAGCAAAGGCCTTGCTTGACTTAGGGCATTGTAAATGGCCCTCAGTTCCAGGATATTTATGTGCAATGACGTTTCCATGCTTGACCACAAGCCCTGGAAATTTCTTCCCTGTGTGACTGCTCCCCAGCCTCTCAGGCTGGCATCCGTGGTCACCAGGACCCAGTCCTGAATGCCGAATCTGCGGCCCTCTAGAAGATGAGCACTCTGTAACCACCACAGGAGAGACACCCTTGTCCTTGGAGACAGGGTTATCCGCTGATGCATCTGAAGATGCGATCCGGACCATTTGTCCAGCAGATCCCACTGAAAAGTTCTTGCGTGGAATCTGCCGAATGGAATCGCTTCGTAAGAAGCCACCATTTTGCCCAGGACCCTTGTGCATTGATGCACTGACACTTGGCCTGGTTTTAGGAGGTTCCTGACTAGCTCGGATAACTCCCTGGCTTTCTCCTCCGGGAGAAACACCTTTTTCTGAACTGTGTCCAGAATCATCCCTAGGAACAGCAGACGTGTCGTCGGAATCAGCTGCGATTTTGGGATATTTAGAATCCACCCGTGCTGTCGTAACACTACTTGAGATAGTGCTACTCCGACCACCAGCTGTTCCTTGGACCTTGCCCTTATCAGGAGATCGTCCAAGTAAGGGATAATTAAGACGCCTTTTCTTCGAAGAAGAATCATCATTTCGGCCATTACCTTGGTAAAGACCCGGGGTGCCGTGGACAATCCAAACGGCAGCGTCTGAAACAGATAATGACAGTTCTGAACCACAAACCTGAGGTACCCTTGGTGAGAAGGGCAAATTGGGACATGGAGGTAAGCATCCATGATGTCCAGAGACACCATATAGTCCCCTTCTTCCAGGTTCGCTATCACTGCTCTGAGTGACTCCATCTTGAATTTGAACCTTTGTATGTAAGTGTTCAAGGATTTCAGATTTAAAATCGGTCTCACCGAGCCGTCCGGCTTCGGTACCACAAAGAGCGTGGAATAATACCCCTTTCCCTGTTGCAGGAGGGGTACCTTGATTATCACCTGCTGGGAATACAGCTTGTGAATGGCTTCCAATACCGCCTCCCTGTCGGAGGGAGACGTTGGTAAAGCAGACTTCAGGAACCGGCGAGGGGGAGACGTCTCGAACTCCAATTTGTACCCCTGAGATACTACCTGAAGGATCCAGGGGTCCACTTGCGAGTGAGCCCACTGCGCGCTGAAATTCTTGAGACGGCCCCCCACCGTGCCTGAGTCCGCTTGTAAGGCCCCAGCGTCATGCTGAGGTCTTGGCAGAAGCGGGGGAGGGCTTCTGTTCCTGGGAAGAGGCTGCCTGATGCAGTTTTTTTCCCCTTCCTCTGCCCCGGGGAAGAAATGAGGAGCCTTTTGCCCGCTTGCCCTTATGGGGACGAAGGACTGAGCCTGAAAAGACGGCGTCTTTTTCTGCTGAGAGGCGACCTGGGGTAAAAAGGTGGATTTCCCAGCAGTTGCCGTGGCCACCAGGTCCGATAGACCGACCCCAAATAACTCCTCCCCTTTATAAGGCAATACTTCCATATGCCTTTTAGAATCCGCATCACCTGACCACTGTCGCGTCCATAACCCTCTTCTGGCAGAAATGGACAGCGCACTTACTCTTGATGCCAGAGTGCAAATATCCCTCTGTGCATCTCGCATATATAGAAATGCATCTTTTAAATGCTCTATAGTCAATAATATACTGTCCCTATCCAGGGTATCAATATTTTCAGTCAGGGAATCCGACCAAGCCACCCCAGCGCTGCACATCCAGGCTGAGGCGATTGCTGGTCGCAGTATAACACCAGTATGTGTGTATATACTTTTTAGGATATTTTCCAGTTTCCTATCACCTGGTTCCTTGAGGGCGGCCGTATCCGGGGACGGTAGTGCCACCTGTTTAGACAAGCGTGTGAGCGCTTTATCCACCCTAGGGGGTGTTTCCCACCGCGCCCTAACCTCTGGCGGGAAAGGGTATAATGCCAATAATTTTTTAGAAATTATCAGTTTTTTATCGGGGGAAACCCACGCTTCATCACACACCTCGTTTAATTCATCTGATTCAGGAAAAACTACGGGTAGTTTTTTCACACCCCACATAATACCCTTTTTTGTGGTACTTGTAGTATCAGAAATGTTCAAAACCTCCTTCATTGCCGTGATCATGTAACGTGTGGCCCTACTGGAAGTCACGTTTGTCTCCTCACCGTCGACACTGGAGTCAGTGTCCGTGTCTGGGTCCGCGTCGACCATCTGAGGTAACGGGCGCTTTAGAGCCCCTGACGGTGTCTGAGACGCCTGGACAGGCACTAGCTGATTTGCCGGCTGTCTCATGTCGTCAACAGTCTTTTGTAAAGTGCTGACGCTGTCACGTAATTCCTTCCATAAGACCATCCAGTCAGGTGTCGACTCCCTAGGGGGTGACATCACTATTACCGGCAATTGCTCTGCCTCCACACCATTTTCCTCCTCATACATGTCGACACAAACGTACCGACACACAGCACACACACACACACACACACACACCGGGAATGCTCTGATAGAGGACAGGACCCCACTAGCCCTTTGGGGAGACAGAGGGAGAGTTTGCCAGCACACACCAGAGCGCTATATATAATATATATATATATAGGGACAACCTTATATAAGTGTTTCTCCCTTATATAGCTGCTGTATTGATTAATCTGCCAATTTAGTGCCCCCCCCCCTCTCTTGTTTTACCCTGTTTCTGTAGTGCAGGACTGCAGGGGAGAGTCAGGGAGACGTCCTTCCAGCGGAGCTGTGAGGGAAAATGGCGCTTGTGTGCTGAGGAGATAGGCTCCGCCCCTTCTCGGCGGCCTTTCTCCCGCTTTTTTAAGGAAAACTGGCAGGGGTTAAATTCATCCATATAGCCCAGGAGCTATATGTGATGCATTTTTCGCCATCCAAGGTGTTTTTATTGCGCCTCAGGGCGCCCCCCCCCCCAGCGCCCTGCACCCTCAGTGACCGGAGTGTGAAGTGTGCTGAGAGCAATGGCGCACAGCTGCAGTGCTGTGCGCTACCTTGTTGAAGACAGGACGTCTTCTGCCGCCGATTTTCCGGACCTCTTTTGTCTTCTGGCTCTGTAAGGGGGCCGGCGGCGCGGCTCTGGGACCTATTAATGGCTGGGCCTGTGATCGGTCCCTCTGGAGCTAATGTCCAGTAGCCTAAGAATCCCAATCCACTCTGCACGCAGGTGAGTTCGCTTCTTCTCCCCTTAGTCCCTCGATGCAGTGAGCCTGTTGCCAGCAGGACTCACTGAAAATAAAAAACCTAAACTTAAACTTTTCACTAAGCAGCTCAGGAGAGCCACCTAGTGTGCACCCTTCTCGTTCGGGCACAAAAATCTAACTGAGGCTTGGAGGAGGGTCATGGGGGGAGGAGCCAGTGCACACCAGGTAGTCTTAAAGCTTTTACTTTTGTGCCCAGTCTCCTGCGGAGCCGCTAATCCCCATGGTCCTGACGGAGTCCCAGCATCCACAAGGACGTCAGAGAAAGGCCTCCTCAACCTGCTCAGGAGGTGTGTCAGAAATATGTAACACATCCCGCATGGCCTCAATCATCAACTGCACCCCCTTAGCAAGTGATGCCGGCCCCCTTGACACATCCCCATCACCGTCTGCTGTGTCAGAATCGGTATCCGTGTCATCCTGTATAATTTGGTCAAGAGCACGTTTGTGAGAATGTACCGCAGGGGGCCCCGAGGGAGCAGTATCGGACCATACTGCCATAGAGGATTGCAATACCTGAGTTGCATGCTCAGTCCTTGTAACCCTTTCAGAAATCTGAGAAATAGCCCCCCTAAGAGAGGCTAACCACTCCGGTTCTCTAGCTGGGATCTGTGCTACAACAGTGCAATCCTGATTACGTGGGATGGGATCTTCCTGAGAAGATAAATCCTCTGCAGCATATGAGACAGTCTCTCTAGACATGTTTGCTTGTACACCCCACATACACACAGGGTACAGGGCAGACAGTTT